>NC_081568.1:123924130-123972879 GCF_022355385.1 Mustela nigripes
TTTGTTTCCAGTACGTCTTTAGTATTTAGTTTGTATTTTATACTTATAGGACGTCTCAGTTCAGATTAGCTACATTTCAAATGCTTGGTAGCCATATGGGTCCAGTGGCTACCATAATGCAGAATGTGATTACAGAGGCTCCTTTTCATTTCGAAAAAGTTTGTAAGTTATTTGGGGACTAAATGTGTTTAAATCACAGAATTAATAGCAATATTTCATATTACATTGATATTTTCCCATTTTTATAATAAATTTTTTAAAGCTAGCTAAATGATTTCATTGTATCTTTTAAAAAAAAAAAAAGCATTTATTTGAGTGGAGAAATGTCTAACCATGAGTTTTTATTATATAATAGAGGGTACTGCCATCCAACCCAAGGAGTATAGACTAAGTTTTTTTTTTTTTTAAGATTTTATTTATTTATTTGACAGACAGAGATCACAAGTAAGCAGAGAGGCAGGCAGAGAGAAAGAGGAGGAAGCAGGCTTCCTGCCGAGCAGAGAGCCCGATGCGGGACTCGATCCCAGGACCCTGGGATCATGACCTGAGCCGAAGGCAGTGGCTTAACCCACTGAGCCACCCAGGCACCCGCCTTGCATGTTTAACTTTAGTAAACATCACACTGAACAATCCATATTCGATATTCTTATTTGCATAAAATCCCATGTATGAATTTGCTGTAATTTAGTCAATCCCGTGTTGATGGTATGGCTTGTTTCCAATTTTGGCTTTGACAATACTGAAATGGACATCTTCATATGCAGAGTATTCTTCTGAAAGATGAGTCACTGATTTAAAACAACTTTTCATAGAAAATGTAAACAAAGTTATAAAACAGAACCCAATTTTGGAAATACTAAATGTAGAAAAAACTGTCTTTGAATCTGTAAACATGGATATTAAAATATTTTTGCATGGTTTCCAGAAGTTAACAAGTTAACTGTCGTAATTTAGACAAATAAAATTTCAGTGTGAGCAGTGAATATAGCTACCAACTAAAGCAATCCCTGAGAAACTAGGCAATTCAAGAGCTTAAGACATTTCAAGAAACAAGCTTGAATTAAACAATGAATGTTTATGAGGTGCTGTTAAACATCCTCCATATAATATCTATTTTAAGCTAAAACCTCCAAACATGTATGTAGGAAGAACAAGTCACTAAATTAGCCTACTGAGTGTATTTCATATGACTCTTTTTGGCAAATGCATCAATAAAGCTGAAAAACAACATGATGGCAAAAATTACCGTAATGTAGTTTTAACACGGGAATGACTTCCTTATTGAGGGATAGAGAACTATTTGTGCCTTTAGTAAATGGCCCTGGTTTGCTTAGCTGCTCTGGTAAATGATGCTTGATTCTTTAATACCTCACCTCCCAAGTTTATTGAGGTTAAAGGTCTCACTGCTGGATAATTGAAATGCAAAGTAATGTTTAAACCCAGAGAAAAACAAACATTGGGGCATGAAGGAAGCATTCTGTATGGAGAATTCAACCTAGACTTTGGATCCAGCTCTTCTGCTTAGTTATTACATGATTTTGGAGAATTCTTTTAAACACTCTCACCCTTAGTTCTTCATCTGTACAATTAAAATAATGGTAACTCATTTGAAAGATTATTGTGTGGGTTAGAAGCAATATGCTAAAAGTGTCTAGCACGGTTCCCGATATAGAGTACTTCAACAAAGATAATTATTTATCAAATTATTATAATCATAAACCTGTATATTAAAAAGTACCTACTATGCATAGCCCTCTATAAGTTAGAGCCTCCATCAATGGGTAGAAGTTGACTTAACTGAGGAGGAAATACATCAGCATATGCTCTCACAGAAGGCAGAAGGCAGAGGACAACACTTGAAAGTATCCTTAATGAACTTGAGTAAGTAACGGTTTATAAGAAATCTAACAGCCACAATCAATGTTTACCACGAGGTACCTTAGAGATAAAGCTGAAGACACTTAGAAATAAAGTTTAAAACTCTAATAAAGAGTTTTAAGGCTACCTGAAGCTGCTTTACAACAACAAATGACTCTGGAAGGGAATGAGCTGGGGAAAAAAAAAAAATATATATATATATATATATGTAGATACTCAGGAATGACCCCTGGCTGACATCTTTGTGGAAATAGGAAGCACATGGAAGTATCTTGGAGAGCTGAGTTCTACATGTATGATGTTGAGGACTCCTGGGTGCCTCAGTTCATTAAGTGTCTGCTTTCAGCTCAGGTCATGATCCCAGGGTGCTGGGATCAAGTTGCACATTGGGTTCCCTGCTCACTGGGGAGCCGGCTTCTTCCTCTTCCTTTGCCCCTGCTTGTGCCTTCTCTTTCTCTCTCTCTCTCTGACAAATAAATAAATAAAATATTTTTTAAAAAAGAAGAAGAAAACAATAATGGGCCATAACCCCACTATCTTAAAAAAAAAAAGAATGTATGATTTTGAAATGAACATAAAGTAATTTTACTCATTAGCTAGTGAAGTCTAGGAATTCAGTGCGCAAAATGGTTGAGTGGATTGAGGTTGGAGACAGTAGAAGATTATTTAAGTCAATCAATAAACTTATAAGATGCTGAATATAAAGATAGATGGTGAAGAAGACCTTTAGCAAAGAATTCCTGTTAAAAATAATGCACTTTAACTATATATATATATGGATATATATCTATAGATATAAATATATATATAAAACTATATACATAAAACTCCAAATTTAAAGCCATTCAGAATGATTCCTAGATTACACGTTAATGTTTTGAAAACAAGTAAAACATTAAAAAAAATTATTAAAATGAAAAGGAAGACTTTGTTCAAGACTTTGTGGGCACCTGGATGGCACAGCTGGTTGGACATCCATCTCTTGGTTTTGGCTCAGGTTGTTACAATGAGTCCAGCAACAGGCTCCATGCTTGCCACAGAGTCTGCTTGGGATTTTTTTGCCCTCTCCTTCTGCCCCTCCCACTCATGCTCTGTGTATCTCTCCAGTAAGGAAGTAAATCTTAAAAATTAAAACAAACAAACAAACAAAAATGTTGCAATAATGGTGAGAAATTGTGCTCAACTCCAAATACAGCAAAGCAAGTGCAGATTTACAGCTAAAGAGCAGACCAAGGGGGTCTGTAGATAGAAAATTACTAAGAGGAGACATCAAGCATGAGGGGATTCTTGCTAACAGGACTCTTGCTAAAAGCAAGCCAAGGACTTATAGATCAAAGGTGGGTTCGAGGAATTTGATCAGACAGTAAGGGTCATCTGATTATGGAGGGTGGGGGATGATGTCTTAGCAGGATTCTTTGCCAAGACTTTTTTAGACTACTTGAAAAGAGGGTGGTGGAGGTCTGTCTAAAGTTTGGTCAGGGAGAAAGTCTTTGTCAGGATATTTGATGCTTTGCTTCTGTACTGTTGATAACACTCAACTTACACTACCTAAAATAAATCTATTTTATTTTTTTTCTAAGTAGGCTCCACGCTAGGTGTGGAGCCCAACATAGCCCAACTCAAAACCCTGAGATCAAGACCTGAGCCTCAGCCTCAAGAATTGGACACTTAATTGACAGAGCCACCCAGGCACCCCTAAAATAAATCTATTTTAATTATCACAGGGTATGTTGAAGATAATCCCTTAATAAGTTTGAAAGCAGCATGTTTCATTGGTGTATTAAAACTCCCAATCAACACAACTAGGAACACTTCTACAAGGCCAAAACCTCTATGAGTCTACCACCTCTAGCAAGACAAAATGACCACCACAGGAGGGAGTCAGGGGAGGATGGGTACTGAAAGGGTTTGGTTCTAGACTGAGTCAAACGGTGGGCTTGGCAAAAACTGGTCAGAATTTGTAAATTAGGTCAGTCTCTGTCACAGTGAATGATTATATTTTCAGAACTCATCAGACTGCGAGGAGTTACTGTTGAATCAGTTTTATCTGTGGTGTGATCTTCGAACATACGGGTCCAAAGGAATTGGTGTTGAAAGAATTTGACGTTAGGAAGCCAATCTAGATAGTCTGTAACCACAACCTGATTGATAGCTTTTACAATTTGCCAGTGTATTTTGTGAGTCATGGTTTCTGTCTAAATTCCTAGTGCCTGTCTACTAACTTAATGACCAACCTCTGCTTCATCAGAGGTAGTTTTAAAAGATTTAGTTTGCCGCCATCTAGTGGGCATATACTTTCATTTTTATATTAAATCTAAAAGAAATGGATTTAGACACTAAAGTAGAATTCATATGCTGTTACATTTGTTACTTACATTTTCTTGCAGGAAAATATTTTCAGTTATTATAACCTACAGAATTATTCATGCTTCCAGTACTCTGTAAGAGTTGGAATTACTGACTGTATTAGGTGTGCAATAGTGTATTTTTTTATGCAGTACTTTTATAACAGTGCATAACATATTTATAAAACAAGTTACAACACAGAACTTTTCAAATTTTAAACATTTAATCAGATTTTAAAATTCTCTTAGTTAGGAATCAGGAATGTCTAATTTTCAAATTTTTGAGGCCAGGATTGATTATACACAAATTAGTAACCAAAGGGGTTAAACTGGCCCGTAGGTAGGTTTCAGCAGATTGAATGACATTTTACGTATGTAGTAGTTTGACTGAGGGAGACATCTACTTCTCTCATTCCTCAAGGAAAAAGGCCTTCCCCTATATTACTCAATGGGGATTATTTCCTATCACCCTGTCTGCCTCGTTACTTGAAAAGACCCCAGGAAGAAGGCTTAATTTATCAAATTGGTGAAATTGGGTCAGGATTGAGCATGCAGGACTGGGGTCTACAAGTTATCTGTTCTCTTGACCTCTGACAAAGTGGTAAATTTGATTCAGTGGGAGGAAATGTGTAATTCACCTTCAAGTGCCAGCTGTGCTCTTTGATCTAGCTTTCCTAGCAGAACAGCTACCATTTTACTCCTTACCTCACTTCTGTCTCTACTTTTTAAATGTTTTCAGAACTCAAAGCAAAAAGGGGGTATAATTAGTTTCACCACGAATCCCAGTATTTTGCATGTGCATGTGTGAAATAGGATAGCAATTGAATTAGAAATAAACAGTGATTGGTGAGTGCTGTGAAGTGTGTAAACCTGGCAATTCACAGACCTGTACCCCTGGGGATAAAAATATATGTTTATAAAAAATAAAAAGTTAAAAAAAAAGAAACAGTGAAAGATCTGGGGGTTTTTGTGGGATTTAGGGGTGCTTCATAAACAGGGAAAGAAGATCTTTGGGAGGCCGAGCAAAAGAGAGAGATCCTGAAAAAGTACTGAAGTGAGTACAGCAACTGAAAGAGTGACTGCTTATTTAGCCTGACCAAGTTGATTATCTTCAAAGCAGGACAGCCCTTCGTCTTCTCAGGAAGTTTTGACCTAATTCAAGGTCCTGGGGCATATTATGAAAGCACTTTTGGGGCGCTTGGGTGGCTCAGTCGGTTAAGCATCCTAGTCTTGGTTTCAGCTCAGGTCATGATCTCATGGGTTGTGAGGTCAAGCCCTGGTTGATTTGGGTTCAGCAGGCAGTTTGCTAAAGATTCTCTCCCTCTGCCTCTCCCTGCACACAAGCAATCCTGCAATCCAGCATGCAGGCATGTATGCACTCTCTTTCTCAAATAAATAAGTAAATCTTTGAAAAAAAAAAGATTTTTTTACATCCATAGTAATCAGATAAACAATCTAAATGGCCAGTGAAATTAGAAACTGGAAGAAATGGGAATTTAACATTTATTGATCTACTCTGTGTCCCACTAAATAATGCATGTGTAAATAATGCATATTCTGATTCTATCTCCCAGATGTTCCAAGGAAAGCATCTTTGGCAAGACTGAGGAAAGCAACACCGACTCTTTTAGGATCATTATGTTATGTGGTACAATTAAGCTTTACCAAGAGGTCCATATGGATGAGAGGAAGTTTTGACTTACAGTTGCTTTGGTTTGAGTGCAGGGAAGAACGTGCCCCAGCCCAGACCCCACCATAGCATCACTGATAGAATCCTCTAAGAGGAGGGAATTGCGGGTAGAGAAAAAGATGAAGTCCCGGGGGCACTGACACTGAGAATGAAGGAGAAACAAGAACACTTCCTCATTCTAGGAAGACCTTATCTCTTATTTATAATCTCATGTTCATCATCTTTCCAGCCCTGTCAGAGAGAGAGGATGTAGGAAACCCAGACTTTGACTTTTTACTTGGAGGTTCTCTCCCTCCAAGAATTTCTGGGCTGTTTCTGAGGAATATTAGTACATTCCACAAATCTCTAATGTCAAAATATGATTTTCAACAAGATGAAAATAACACTCACCCAAATAAAGTTAGCAGTATCAAATTTACCTCAATAATGAGAGAAACTAGCAAGATGTTCCAAAACTCAAAGTATTTATAGTGGCTTAAAGAAAGGGTAGTAGAATAGGAACACTAATTAAAATATAAAACCTGTTAATATTCTGCAGGGCACTAAAACTATAACCTCTGGGGTTCATTTCTTTTTTTTTTTTTTTAAGATTTTATTTATTTATTTGACAGACAGAGATCACAAGTAGGCAGAGAGGCAGGCAGAGAGAGAAGAGGAAGCAGACTCCCTGCTGAGCAGAGAGCCTGATGCGGGGCTCGATCCCAGGAACCTGGGATCATGACCTGAGCCGAAGGCAGAGGCTTTAACCCACTAAGCCACCGAGGCGCCCAAGGGGTTCATTTCTTTTTATGGGACAGAAATCATTTCATATCTTGAACAAAATTCATTTGCACTGCTATCAAAAAATAATTATGCACATCAGCTTCTACAAGTTAATAACAGCATTTACAGAGATATAAGATACATAATCTTTATTAAAACAGTAAGTCAGGCAAAGGTACTAGAGAATTAGATAACATTTCTGTGAACTTCAGTACCCAACATGACCCTGAAATGATTCCCAGTAATCTCTTGTGCCTATTTCTAAGATTAGGATACCTTTTCTTAACATTTTTTTGAAACCTGAACTGATTCCTAATTCAAGGATGGCCCATCTCTTCTGAAGGTTGCCACTAATTGACCTGAACCCAGCTTTCCCAAAGCTGTCATCCCCTTCTCCCAAAAAGTTCACCTCCACTGTTGATTTCAGTTATAGTGACCAACCATCTAGGTTCTCCTGGGCCCAAAGAGATTTCCTGGAATATAGGACCTTTAGTAGTAGAACCAGAAAATTCTGGGCAAACCAGGACAAGTTGGTTATCCTAACAAAATCCCATTCCTTAATTGACAAAGAAAAAAAAATGACAGTATAATGTAATGTAAACCAAAATTCTACTGAAGTCTCCAGCATATTAGAAGACAGAATTATCAAAACAAAAACAAAAACAAAAACCTCTCAAAACTAGACGTTACACATAACCATTCCAAGAATCCCCTGGCCAAACCATTCCAACAAACCTGCTTGTAAACATCTACCCTTAGTTCCCAGTATCCTGACATGTTACATTTAGCTAAGAGACAAATGAGTGTCCTTCAGCATGACTGTCCTGCTCAGAATTCAGGATCAGAAGTCCCTCAAGGACTCCATTAGAGGAAAAAGTGGAGAGTTTTTTGTTTTGAAAGGGAACAAATTTCAGAGATGTTGCTCCATTTCTTAGTAGGAAATTTTTTTATTTTACAGTGCAGAGTAATTTCATCCCTCAGTATATATCCCTTCATTTTAGAATGTAATATTGACTGACCACAGGAAAAGCCCTACTAAACTGTTTAGATTTCTTCCCAAAAACAAAAGAAACAGCTGATCTCAAAGGCAAATTCAAGCTTCCTCATTCATAGAAACAAAAAACTGCTTGCAAATTTGAAATGGTAGTGTTTCCTCCTCTTATAATATATAGCATTTTCAAAGATGGTTCCAATAATACATCCCACCTAACAAAGTCTTTCACAATATGTCATTGGCAGCTCTCCACCAAGAGGTGGGATCTTTGTGTCTTTCCCTTGAACATGAGTGGGCTTTGAAATACAATCAGAATAATGCTCAGTATTATACAAATTATGACCTAATCATAATTTGTATAGGTCATAATTTGATACCTATCATCCCCAAAACAACAACAACAAAAAATAAAACAGAAATATATACGTATATGTATATGTATATGTATATGTATATGTATATAAAACAATTTTTAAATTGTGACCAGTGAGGGGGCGCCTGGGTGGCTCAGTCACCAAACATCTGTCTTCAGCTCAGGTCATGATCCTGTGATGGGTCCTGTGGTGGAGCCCCTCATTGGGTTCCCTACTCTGCCGGAAGCCTGCTACTCCTTCTCCCACTCCCCTTGCTTGTGTTCCCTCTCTTGCTGTGTCTTTCTCTGTCAAATAAATAAGTAAAATCTTTAAAAGTAAAAAAAAAAAAAAAAAAAAAAAAACATTGTGACCAGGGATACATAACAAGCTAAAAAAACTTACTCACATATAGAGGTAGATAGCAATGACAGACTCCTCTCTTCTTATCATTCTTAATATTTCTAATGATCTATCAGCTGAAAACTCAATTAAGTCCTCCTTCAATTTTGTTGAAAGTAAAGAATTAAAAATCACCAGACTTGCAGAAAAACATAATTCCACTCATTAGTGTCACTCACCATCTCAACACTGACAACTCTATTTCAGATAGTCCCTTTACTTGGCACTGAAGAATTTCTACATTAAGTGAAAGCAGCAGAGTAAGACTCTGGATGGGTAAGAGATGCACCTTATTTTAAAGTGTGGGAAAGGATAGTTGTGAAAAGAGAGAAGAAAGGAGTCACGACCTCTCCAACATGATCCTTTCCCAGCCACAAGTTCTCAGGCAGAATGCATGTGGGCTTCGGGATCAAGAAAGGAATTCCCTTAAAACTGTCCCTACCCTTTAAAGTGTTCATGTACCAGGCTTAGGCCACCATATTAACTCATTTTATTCTTAGAACACCACCATGAAGTACTTACTATTAACCCGTTTATACAGGAGAATATTTGGACAAAGAGATGTAGTATCACTTGTCCAAGGTTAGACCTACCAACCAGCACAATCAGAATTCATATTCAAGTTATCTCTAAGGCCCACTTTCATAGGCACTATCTTGTAGACCTCTTATACATACTGTAAATTCAAATATAAACATACATACACCATCTTGCTTTGAAGTCCCATATTAGAAAAAAAAAACAGTAGGGAGGTAAAAATAAATGTTAAATGAGAATAAAGGAAATTCCTTATGACCTTCAAAGATTACTTGTTCTAACTAAGGGTTGCTGGGGCGGGGGGGAACAGGAGTAGGGAGAGGGTGGTTGAGTGATGGACACTGGGGAGGGTATGTGATACGGTGAGTGCTGTGAAGTGTGTAAACCTGGCTATTCACAGACCTGTACCCCTAAGGTTAATAATACATTATATGTTAATTTTTAAAAAGATTACTTGTTCTAAATGTTTAATACTATGTATTTAATATTTATTTAGTTCCTAGAAATTTATAACCAATGGAAGAATTACATAATTTGGTTTCATTTTCTCTGTTTATCTAGTGTTATCATTTGGTAATAATTTTTAGATCCTACAGTTCATCCACTTGTTAAAATCTTCATGGCACCAGGAAGAAGCAGTCAGGACAGAAAACATTAACACAACTCAGCATTTCTCTATTCTAGTTCTTGTTCTAAAATCTCATTTGTCCTACTGTCTCAAGAACAGAAATAAAGAAAAGGTGCAGTTAGTGTCTTGGGGGGATATGAATCCCTGAATCAATGTTACTGCAGATCTTGGAAGATTTTTTTTTTTTTCTCTCTCTCTCTTCTGCTCACAAGAAAAGGAATGGATCAGCTCCTTGCCATTTGTTTCTCTCAAATAAGGAATAACCATTTTACTTACATTTCACCAGCTCTAATTTATTGCTTTTTCTTAACAATCTCCCAACAAAAATTTTTGTTAGTTACTTCAGAAAGAATCCATTTAAAGTGTCAATAATCCTTAGAATAGAATATTTGAGTAGTTAATTAAACTAAGCTCCCAGGGAGAGTATTTTTTTTTTTCCCTGCATAACAATAAAAGACAAGCTGGCTTTTGGAATTGTGATCTTCAGGTTCATGCTTCCATTAATTTCTGAATCTGTGTTTTGATTCATGAATTTTTAAGAGGGTGTTGATAGAAAGAAACCAGAACCTTGCCTGAAACCATGCCATAAATCTACGGTATTCCACAGGAAAAAGAAAAAAAACACCTCTGGGGAAATCTTCTTACTGCAAGTAATATTAACCTTGAGCTCCAGAAAACTCCATTTTCAACAGTCTCAGGGACACCTGATTTAGCCACAGTCTATTGCATTTCAATAGTAATTCAACAGGCTATTGCAAAAATTTGTTAGAAATCAGTTCTCACTTGGAGTTCCAGTAAAGACCCACTTGTCTGAAATGATGGAGAAGAAATGTACAGTAATGAATGGTATGAGCCACAGAGTAGGAGGTACTGCTCTACCTTCTGCCTGTTCTCATGACATTTCAGGCCATGTCCATGCTTGGATAAAGGGAAGGAAGGAGGGAAGGTGGGAAAGAGTGGAACATTTTGAGCCAGAAATGGGGAAATTTTGTTAAAATTGAGTGAGTTACATGTAGAAAGAATTAGGCTCGTTATTGTGTGACTTTGAGATGTGAGGTACCTTTGCTCACTAACATGTCCCAAAGCGCAATAAATCTCTCTGACTGCAGACAATGTAAAGAGAAACTTCTATTTATTGCATTTCTTTTTTTTTTCTTTTTATATTTATAACTTTGTCCTAGATTGTTACAGCATTAATCTTGTCTGTCAAAATTCCTGCCCTCCTAACGTAAATATTTAACATCTCTGAACCTCCCTTCCTTTATTTGTACAGTGTGGAGAATAATCCCTAATTCTGTCCTAGGTATAAACTAAAATTAAGTGTATAGAAACTACTGCAGTGCAAACACACTGTAGGTGCAAACACGCTTGGTAAATTATGAAAATGAAGGTCATTGTTAAGGTCAACTTGGAATTTATAGGCAAAGAACCTCATGAAGTCCATAACACACAAAGTTGGAATTCATCATGTGTTATTATCCCAGGGGCGGCGTACTTCTTGTTCAAGTTATTCATAAGCTATGTCACACACAAGCCCATGTGCAGGTAAGCATTGGTCTTTCGTGAAGGGAAAAAAGGTTGTTCTACTTTCCCAACTTGCCAGTTCTCCACTACATGCATCCTTGTGCATGCTCAGATCCTCAGAACCAGGGCTACCTCCCTGACCATAAAGATCGGAATGATGGTAGGATTAAAGCAACGTTTAGGAGTACTTCAGTAAATAAAATCCAGGAATAGTAGGTAGAGGGAAGAATTTTAACAGACTGCGTTTTACAAGAGTTCAAAGCAAAGGAAACAAAGGAAACTTGGTTGGGAGTTCAGGAGAGGCCTATCAGTAGTATCAATATTTCAGATCGGAAGGGTTTCTTCGGCTCTAAAATCCTAGCATTAAAAATACCATCTGAAATTAGTGATATTCCTTCTAGCTACTGGCTTCTAGTACAGGCTCTGCTGAGTTTGGAGAATTCACCAAATGGTAATACTGTCCCTCGGAGGGGTTGATCTGAGCTCAAGTTGGAGAAAGACTTGATCAAATGTCAGTGCTCATCAGGATCAGGTCTTCCAAGTCTGTGTGAGTCTGAGTTAGTTTTCTAGGGCTGTTGTGACAAAGTAGCACAAACCAGATGGATTAAGCAGCAGAGATGATTATCTCACAGTGCTGGAGACTAGAAACCCAAGACTAGAAGTCTTGTCAGTGGACTTGGTTCCTTCTGAAGGTTATAGGAAAGAATTTATCCTACCACTCTCCCTTAGCTTCTGGTAGTTTGCTGACAATCTCTGGCTTTTTCTGCCTCGTACGGAAGCCTCCACCCAACCTCTGCCTTCATTTTAACACGGCATTGTCCTTGTCCCATTTTCATAATGGCTCCAATCATATTCAATTAGGGGCCACACTATGGCAATATGACCTCATCAGAACTAATTACAGCCACAATGACTCTATTCCCTCTAAGGTTACATTCTAAGGCACTAAGCATTAGGACTTCAACATATAAATTTTGAGGACATAAAATTCAACCCTTAAGGGGATCCCCGTAATTATCACCTATTGCTATAGTCTCCTAGACAAACCCATGTCATTATAGAGAAGGAGTGAAAGTTCACTAAAGTAGGAATTTGTGTGTAAGTATACTGCAGACTGCCTGTACTGGTTTATTTTTTCAGTGCGGTGAACTAATCAAAATAATAGGGGATTCCCTGGAGAAAAGAGTCCCAAGGGTTGGGTGACAATTCTCCATGGGTCTTTCTCATTACTCTGTATTTTCTGTGAAGTGAACAAATTGAAGAGAGTTTAAAGGTTAAGGAGTTTTTAATCATATGATCTCCCTGATATGAAGAAGTGGTGATGCAACATGGGGGCTTAAGTGGGTAGGAGAAGAATCAATGAAACAAGACGGGATTGGGAGGGAGACAAACCATAAGTGACTCTTAATCTCACAAAACAAACTGAGGGTTGCCGGGGGGAGGGGGTTTGGGAGAAGGGGGTGGGGTTATGGACATTGGGGAGGGTATGTGCTTTGGTGAGTGCTGTGAAGTGTGTAAACCTGTTGATTCACAGACCTGTACCCCTGGGGATAAAAATATATGTTTATAAAAAATAAAAAATTAAAAAAAAAAAAGGTTAAGGAGTTTTAACATGTTAAGGATTTAGAAACATGATTCTAAAGATCTGATGCTAACTATTTTATGTAGATGGTTTAAAAAGTACCTAATTTTAAAATAAAGTAAAATTATTTTTTATGGTTACTTATTTGCAATTGATCCCCAAATATATATTATGAAAAGTCAAAAATAGTGATTTACTTAAACAATGAAGAAAAGGCAATAAAATTCGTGGCAGCAAATAATAGAATTAAAGTGACAATCAAAGATTCATCAGGTAATTGGCAGAGTTCAGATAAAAATAGGAACATTTAGTATTATCTAGGGAGAGACCAATAAATTAGGATGAATAATGATCTTTTAAATGAGGGGATTAAATTTGGAATTCTATAAAGATCCTTGTTAAGTGGTTATCCAAAAAGGTTCTCCTGGATATGCAATATGGTGAGACTATTCTGCTATTTGGGGTTGAAACCCATTAATTTTTTGTAAAGGTATTCTGCTCATGCAGAGACTATATGATTGCTTTAAAGAATTGTTTGTTTTTATAGGTTTAGTTTGGTTTTGCACGAATCTATCAACCCCTCTTTACTTCCATTCCCTATCTTATTATTTTCCAATACATTCAAATCATTTGTCTTTTGCTCTCCAGCCAAAAGTAACCACATGCTGCCAGTTTTCAGCAGCTAGGTAGGTATCAGAGAATTTCCAACCAAAGCAGTCCCTGATTCAGCAGCACTGTCAGAAGCCTTTGCTCCTGGAATGTCAAAGGACAAGCATTAACTGACACCTTGTGAAAGAAAAAGTAAACATATGTACATTACCATAAGCTTGACTCTTCCCTCAAGGGAAAAATGAAATATTAAATGTATATATTGAATTTATAGGTCATACTAGAAGGACGTTGTGTGTGAGTGTGTGTGTGTGTGTGTGTGTGTGTGTGTGTGTGTGTGTGTTTTAAATCAAATGCTTTGGTTCTTATAGATCAAAATTTTCTCCAGAAACTATAAAAATACCTCACATTAATCTAAAAGCTTTGACCAATCAACACTGCATTCACAAAATATACGAGGATTGGCTTCTCTGTTTCCTTTTTAAGTGAACCTAACAGCAGTTTTGTTTTTCTTCCTTTTTTAAAAAATTGTGACTCTTAATTTTTCCAGTCAGTCATGGCATAGTATTAAGGCTGGTTTTCAATAACCGTTAATCCATTTACTCAATAAGCATCCTGAACGAGAGGCAATATAGTGATTAAAAATATGGGTTTGGACACTAATCTCAGTGAATTTGTATTTTGACTCTATCATTAAGCAACTCTGCCATGTTTCAGGGCCTTGGTTTCCTCAAATGTAAATTAAGGATAACAACACTTCTGCCTCACAGAGAGGTTGCTGTATTAGAGTCACGCATTCTCCCTAGTCTAAAAAGCTATTGCTGGGGCAGTTGGGGAGGGGCTAAGAATAGGAGTTAGGTCAGTGCAAGGCTCCAGAGGCTGTGGCCTGGGTAGATCTCCTGAGAATCAAGAGTATGTTTGGCAGATAAGGACTGACATTGCAGTGAGAGAGCAGCACATAAATGTATGCCAGTACACAAAGCGAGAGCTTTATGCTATTTTAACTTTAAGTAGCTTACTTTCATTGATCACCTGAAGCAAATTAAGACTCATCATAAATAATTTTTTTTAAAAAAGGTTTTTATTTTGTCTGTCTAATGAAGATGATAAATAATGAGCAGGGTATCTATTGCTCCTCTTCACTATCTTGCTTTCTGGGAAAATAAGAAAACAGTGTCCAACAATGTCCATTACAGTCATCATTGTCACTAAATATCTTGAAAGGACCCGAAGATTTTGGAATCTCAAACAACTGTGACTTATGAGCTACACAGATAGTTTTCCTCCTCTGGCAACTAAATCCTCTGTTTCTCTGGGGAATTGCATGTCACGTATTTGGTATGATTCCAACAATGTGTCAATCCCAACCAACCCAGACTGGTCAAGTAATTGCCACATGCCTCTGGAAGTAATGATTATTGCAGGAGCAGACACTCAACCCAAGCAGAACCAATCAGTGCTTTTCTGGAATTTAATATGAACTCTGGATGGTAGGAGCTCTCATTCTGATTATATACCTTTGGTGTCTCCAGAATCAACATTGACACCACATATGAAAAGCCTGCCTGGGGGGCACCTGGGTGGCTCAGTGACTTCAGCTCAGGTCATTATCCCAGGGTCCTGGGATGAAGCTTCACATCGGGCTCTCTGCTTGGCAGGGAGCCTGCTTCCCCACCTCTCTCTGCCTGCCTCTCTGCCTACTTGTGATCTCTGTCAAATAAATAAATAAAATTTTAAAAAATAAAAAATAATTAAAAATAAATATAAATAAAAAGCCTGCCTGGGGCACATGGGTGGTTCAGTCAGTTAAGCATTTGCCTTCAACTCAGATCATGATCCTGGAGTCCCAGGACCCAGCCCTGCATCAGCCTTCCTGGTCAGCAGGGAGTCTGCATCTCCCTCTACCCCTCACCTACTCGTGTACAGTCTCTCTCTTCTCTCACTCCTTCTGTCTCTCTCTCAAATAAATAAATAAAATCTTAAAAAAAAAAGAAAGAAAGAAAGAAAGAAAAAGAAATCCTGACTGGAGGGAAAAATAAACAAGAACAGAGCCAAGAGATGGAGAAAGAAAAAGAAAAAGATATCCTACACAGAATCAAGTCCTAAACCAGCACTAACCATCAGGATTATCAGTTGAAGTTGCCAATTGTCGGAGGCAGGCCCCTGGCCAGGGCGGCCTCCGCCATTAAAAGATGGCGCCTGGCTAGTTGCTAGGTTAGGATTGCCTCGTGAGACTAAGCAGAACGCCCAAAGAGGAAGTAAACAGAATTGGTTGCTAGCAAAGTTGTTCGTTTAGGTGCACAGCCTGATTCGCTCCCTCCTGTACCCTGCTCGCTGATTGGTCATGTAAGCGTATATAAGTGTGTAGACTTGCGGAAATAAAGAGAGAGAAAGAGAGAGAGAGAAGAGAGAGAAGATGCATCCGAACCAGGGCGTCTTGTCGTCCTTGTGGGGCGAGGGCGATAGCCAATAAATTTCATTTTCTTGTTAAACCAACTTAATGGAACTTCTGACCCTAGCAGCCCAATGATGACATAGATGATCTAGAATATGAAAATTTTGATCAGGACAACCAAACAGACAACAAAAGAAACTCAGGTATCTCAGCATTTTATTTATAGTAGTACACCTCATGTATCTTGTTAAACATTTCAATAACAAGTTCTACTATACATGTTTACTTAAAAGGGTCTTGGTAGCATCCAACAAACAAAAAGCCCCATCCTTAAAAGGAATCACCTGTGCTTAGTAAACTCAATAGGAACTTTAGTTTTGCCACTTCCTAGCTATGTGATCTTCACCAAGTCACCTAACCTCTTTGTGCCTCAGTTTCCTTTCATAAATAGATATAATTCTTCCTATTCAGGGCACCTGGGTGGCTCAGTCAGTTAAGCCGCAACTCAATTTCAGCTCAGGTCATGATCTCAGGGCTGTGGGGTCAAGCCCTGTGGGTCCATGCTCAGTTGGGAGTCTGATTGAGATTCCCTCTCCCTCTGCCTCTCCCCCTTCTCTTTCTCTCTCTAAAAAAATTTAAAACAATCATTCCTTTCTCATAAGGCTATTATAAAGATTAAATAGGTTAGTATTTGTAAGAGTCTTAGAGCAGGGCTGGGCATATAATAAACATATAGTGTTTACAAAGAAGATGATGCTACTTTTTAAGCTGTGGTATAGAACTGCGATACATTTTTCATTAAATACATGAATAGAAAGAATAAGCTTCATCAAATTAATGTGTTCACTAACATTTCTGCTAAATGGTGAATCTTGGATTAATGCAGTTTCTGTAACTCTGTTTCTGACTCTTTCAATTATTACCTGTTTTGTGTATGTTTTTTAGTTACTGAGGTATTCAAAAAATTAACATCCAAATGTGCATACTTAATCTAAATCATTTGACAACTAAATTGCTTCCTAAGAACTTAATCTAAGGCAGACTATAAGAACCACTAATTCAATTAAGAGCCAGAAGTCAGTGGAGGTAATTACACTGGTCCTTCCATAGTGAACTCTGACATGGAAAAAATGACTTGGCAAGGCCTTACCCAATTCTCAACAGTAAAATCAATGACAGGGAAGGAGCTACTCACCAAATTCAGTAAGTATACAGATATTAGTCCACTGCAATTAAGCCTTGATCCATAACTTGTATTTGCAAGTAAATGATAATCTGCACATTGCAGATCAACTCAGCAATTTTAATATTTACTAAAAATTAAAAAAAAAAACTAAACACTTTAGAAGAAGGTGCAGAAAAACCAGCATTATCCCTTATTAGGTAAGAGATTTTAGTTAAATCATATAATCTCTTTTTGTTTCAAAGTCCTTATGAAGTAAATATAACACTTGCCCTACTCAAAGCAAACAGTCCTGTATTGTTCCACAGAAATAATTTTGATCAGCCTTTTTAAAGACATGTGATGTGATTGCAAACCACCTCTTCTACATGACTTAGAATTTTCCAGGCAATATTCCTCAAACACTCCCTATAGTGGTGCTAATAAGCTGCTCCTTGCTATGAAACACATAACTATTTCCGTGTTACAGTGAGTAAACAGGGACATAGTAATGATAAACAATGGGTCCAAAATGACTCACAGAGCAAGTTATGGGGTTCAGATTCAAATCCAGTTGGAACTGCCATAAAAAGGTTGTTTGCCTAACTCAGATGCCCTTTCTCAGTATCTTCAGACCTCACCTCTAACTGCAGCCTTGGCTCTGGGGATCAGGTAAGGGTTTGCTTTGACTCACTGGTGTTGACAACATCTTGCCTCAAGCAACTGCCCCAGGGCCTTCCAATTCTGTGCCCTGAGAGTCCTGCAGGATTCCATTCAGTACACACCCTCGTGCCCCTGGGGAGTAAAAACACCGAATAACCCATAAGGGGTGCAGTAGGAGAAAAAAGGACAAATGCTTTGTCCTGGGTGCCCTCGGGTAGACAGTGCTGAGATATTCTACGCTTCCCCAGAAGGATGGAGCCCTTGTGACTCATGGCAGTGACCTCAGCAACCTAGCTCTGTATCGGCTGCCGGGCCTCCCTGTTTGAGCTCCCCCTCACTGCTATTATCTGCTTCCCGAACTACCTTTAAGAAGATCCTTTTTTTTACAATATGCTTTTTAGAAGATCTCAGATTAAGATATGGATTAACTGAAGAATTATAGAAGATCAAGTTCCAACCAAATTAAGAACACTAATATCAGGCACTAATAAAAAAAGAGAGAGACAGACAGACAGACAGACAGAGCCTTATTATTTTAGGTGCTGTAGATAGAAAGAATTGGCAGACAGTACTCAGGTCTGGTCATAGGGGAATGCATTTCTCCATCTGGATATTCTTAGGATGGATGAATGGAACAGTGATGAATATTATGCTTATGAGCCTCCTAGGCAAAACCCAGTCTCTACTGGGCTTCCATATTAATGATCTATTTTGTTTGTACAGAGAATACTCTCCTGGCATACAAGCAGGCTCTCAAAGCACAATTAGATCCAAGCAAAATATTCTCTATACCTGCTCCACTACATCTAGACTCATATAATGCTGTCCCTGCACATACGCAGTCTCCCAGCGCCTAGGAATTAAAATACCCCTGCTTGGGATCCATCTCCTCAGAGTCAGAGCGAGTGGGGAGAAATGGAGCCAGGGTGCAAAGGGACTAGGGTTTCTCTTCACTCATTTAAGATCCCATTGGCCCATTGGGATTGCTTTCCTTAGGAAAAAAGTTGACCAAAGTTAGAAATCAAACTCTTTCTCTGATCAGGTCATTCTGGCCAACACAGTGTTACTTCCTTCAGGTCTTTCTTTCTGAATTCTGAACATCTCCTTATCACTTTCTCCTTTGTTTTCTGAAGGGAGAAAACACCTTAGTGTTGCTCATGGAGATAGTCCCACATTTGCTGGACTTTCTTTGTCTTGGACTCCGAAGTTCAATCATCACAAAGAGAACCATAAGAAATAGTCCATACAATGCAATATTGACTATTTTCTACTGTTTAAATTATTATGACAGCAAGGGTTTGTGGGATTCATTATTAAGGTGGTTGCTATTATCAATAAAAGTGCTCAATAGAATAAAATTAGGATGCACTGTTAATCTCCCTTGCCATCAGAGTTTGTTCCATTTGTAAAGCTGGGATGATAAGATCTACTTCACACAAAGAAAACTAAATGAGAAATCTATACACGCCTCTTGGCCCGAGGTTTGATATATTCTAGTTAATAAAAATATGTAATAAATATGCAGTCCTCTCCTTGATATAGGGAAAGGAGAGCCTTTAGTCACTCTGGATTATAGCAATGTGCACAGTATTATTAAAACTAAGTGACAAGGGGCGCCTGGGTGGCTCAATGGGTTAAAACCTCTCCTTCAGCTCAGGTCATGATCTCAGTGTCCTGGGATGGAGCCCCACATCAAGTTCTCTGCTCAGTGGGGAGCCTGTTTCCTCCTCTCTCTCTCTCTCTGCCTGCCTCTCTGCTCACTTGTAATCTCTTTCTCTGTCAAATAATAAATAAAATCTTAAAAAAAAAAATTAAAAAACTAAGTAACAATAGCTATTACTTGTACTTGTTATTTGTCAAGCACTCCACAAAGCACTTTTCATGTGTTTTACCATTTAATTCTATACTCTATGAATTAGGCACACATATCCCAGTTTTACAGGTATAGAAAAAAGGAGGCAAGAAAAAGTACTTAATTTACTAAGGACACACATCTAGCCAGAATTCAAACAGGTCTAACACAGAAAACCAAGCTATTAACCAAATGGATGCTTATAAATATCACGAAATACTAGTTGGTTAAAGACTTAACACCAGAGGGGCCCCTGGGTGGCTCATGGGTTGAGCCTCTGCCTTTGGCTCATGTCATGATCTCAGGGTCCTGGGATCAAGCCCCGCATCGGGCTATCTGCTTGGTGGGGAGCCTGCTTCCCCCTTCCCCTGTCTGCCTCTCCATCTACTTAAAATCTCTCTCTGTCAAATAAATAAATAAAATCTTAAAAAAAAAAAAAGACTTAACACAAGATCAGATTTAAAGTAACTCTGTGATAACCAGTAGAAAAGCATTCTAATAATGTAAGCTGAAAATCCTGTCAAATTAACCAGAAGTTCTGTTATTTAATAAATACTGATTATTAAGTGGAGAAAAAAGGAACAAGCACTGTTGGTAGGAATGTAAACTGGTACAATCACTGTAAAAACAGAATCGAGGTTCCTCAAAAAACTTAAAAATAGAAATACCATATGGCCCAATAATTCCACTATTGGGTATTTACCCAAAGAAAAAGAAAGCACTAATTTGAAAAAATACATGCACACCAATGTTTATGGTAGCATTCTTTGCAATAGCCAAGATGTGGGCAACCTAATTGTCTGTCTATAAATTAATGGATAAGGAAAATGTGATATATATATACATATACACACAATGGAACATTATGCAGCCATAAAAAGGATGGGCTCTTGACATTTGAGACAACATAGATGAACCTAGACAACATTATACGAAGTGAAAAAAGTCAGACTGAGAAAGACAAATACCATTTGATTTCACTTATAAGTGCAATTTAAAAAAAAAAAAAAAAAGGATGAAGGAACACACCAAAAAACAGAGCTATAAATACAGAGAACAAACTGATAGTTCCCAGACAGGAGAGTGGTGGGAGGTTTGGCAAAATTGAAGAAAGGGAAATGGATGAAGGGGAAACAGTCTTCCAGTTCTGGAATGAATAAGTCCTGGGAATAAAGGCATAGCCTAAGGAAAGCAGTCAATGATACTATCACAGCAATGTAACAGGACAGATGGCAGCTACACTTGTGGTAAACACAGCACAATATATAAACTGTCAAATCACTAAGTTGCACACCTGAAACTAATGTAGCATTGTGTGTCAGTTATACTCAAATAAGAGAAATTAAAAAGAAATCAATAAATACTGATTACTCTACATGCTTAATGAATGTAGATGTTTCATATATTAGAAATTTCACAAAATTTCAAGCTCAGAATTAACTGTTTCTGGCAGAGGAACAAAGGCAAATATAGAACTGATGGGGGCATCAAACATAATCTTGATGAACAAAATGGTTTCAAATGTGCTGTCACCTTTAGCACCACCACAAAGAAATAGGCTTTTAACAAAAACTATAAAAAGTTGTTTGTCTGCTTGTTGTGGGGGAGGGTGGTGTGGGAAGGGGGAGGTTGTATGGGTATGTACTACCCATTCTGAGATCTATTGTTTTCCTAAGTGACATACTACTGTACGTAACTCAGTTTATTCCTAAAGCAGTGGTTCTCAACTGTGACCACATACAGTATTTGTCTAGGGAACTTTAATAAATGCCTGGGTCCCATTCTCCTTGGAGATTATGATTTAATAGGTATGGGGTATTGATCTCGGCATTGAGAATTTTTTTTTTTTTTTTGAGAGAAAGAGCGCACGCACGTGTGTGTGTGTGTGTGTGTGTGTGTGTGTGTGAGAGAGAGAGAGAAGGGGCTGTAGGGATTGGGGCAGAGGAGAGAGAGAGAGAATCTTAAGCATCACAGAGCCTGATGCCAGGCTGGATCTCACCACCCTGAGATCATGATCAGAGCCTCACTCAAGAGTTGGAGGCTTAACCCACGATCCAGTCAGGCCCCGCTGGGCATCAGGAACTTTTTTTAAAATATTTTATTTATTTATTCGACAAAGAGATCACAAGTAGGCAGAGAGGCAGGCAGAGAGAGAGGAAGAGAAGCAGGCCCCCTGCCGAGCAGAGAGCCCGACGCCACGCGGGGCTTGATCCCAGGATCCTGGGATCATGACCTGAGCTGAAGGCAGAGGCTTTAACCCACTGAGCCACCCAGGTGCCCCGGCATCAGGAATTTTTAAAGCTCTCAATTTTTAAAGCTGTCCACTATGCAGCCAGTCATAAGAATATATTTTATATATTCTTATATACATTTCATACACCCATTACTCAGTTGGATTCACTGTATAGCACTTTGCATCATTTGAAAGTATCTTATTTATTCATCTGGGAAGTAATCTCCACGATGACAGAGGCTCAAGACTATGATCCCAGCACATCAATCAATACCACAAAACAGGTGCCCAATAAATATTTGCTGAATATTGTTGATAATTTTTTAAAATATTTTGTTTATTTATTTGTCAGAGAGAGAGAGCACACAAGCAGGCAGAGTGGCAGGCAGAGGCAGAGAGAGAAGCAGGCTCCCAGCTGAGCAGGGAGCATGATATGGGACTTCATCCCAGGACCCTGAGATCATGATCTGAGCCGAAGGCAGTGGTTTAACAGACTGAGCCACCCAAGTGTCCCTTGTTGATAATTTAATTCATTGATTAGAAAGACTTATTTCAGTGAGTTAATAAACAATCTAATTATACATATTTTATATAATCTTAAAATAGGTTTTAGAAAGCTACATTATCAGTGTTATTATTGAAGAGTATATGGAATATACTTTTTATTTTTAATTTTCATTTTGCTTTTTTTTGTAGCTACTAGAGGAACTAGAGTAATCTGAGAAGATCTCATGAAGTTATCGAAAATAATTTTCAAATAATTATTTCTAGTGCATTAATTGAAAATTAATTTAATAATTTCTAGTTCAATAGATTAATCATGAATATTTAAGAAATATATTTAAGTTAGATGGAGCCAGAAGCATCACCAAAATAATTTTCAAGGCTCATGTGACCTCCAAAGCACATTTATGCATTCTGAAGAGTTTCTTCATGAGGCAATATATAGACTTTAAATTTCACATTATAAATTATATATAGAGAATTTATATATATATGTTTATATAATTATACAGTATATAAATTACAAATAATTTATATATAAATTATAAATTTAAATTTCACATTATAAATGTGGAATTTGAGATGGTTTCTCTAAATCCACATCAAAAGAGAAACAGAATACGAGGGTATGCAGTTGTCAGTTTTCACTTACTTTTTTTTTTCCTTCATGGACTTAGGAGAGTAAAAAGTAAGCAAGTAGAAAGAAAGCAGGCTTTCCTTTTTGTCATTCTCTCTCTCTTTTTTAAATTGAATTATAGTTGACAAACAATGTTATGTTAGTTTCAGGTATACAACACAGTGATTCAACAATTCTCTACATTTCACAATGCCTGTCATAATTTTGTATGGTGACAGGTGGTAACTATACTTCACTTTTGCTCTTAACTCACAAATTAATTTTCAAAGTAGAATTAGTTATCCAGAGGGGGAAGAATGTTCTTCCTAGACTTTCAGGATATGTTACATTTTTTAGCTACTATTTTTTTTTTTTAAGATTTTATTTATTTGACAGAGAGAAATCACAAGTAGACGGAGAGGCAGGCAGAGAGAGAGAGGGAAGCGGGCTCCCCGCTGAGCAGAGAGCCCGATGCGGGACTCGATCCCAGGACCCTGAGATCATGACCTGAGCCGAAGGCAGCGGCTTAACCCACTGAGCCACCCAGGCGCCCCATTTAGCTACTATTTTTAAAAATCTCTTTGAAATCTACTATTTTTTAAAATCTCTTGTGAAACTTAATATTTATTTCCCTTCAGTTTACTAAGGTGTATATCTTTTAATATCAGCCAACTTTGTGCAAAGATGGCCTTGAATTTCTTATAATTGTTAACTTCTAGATAACACCGCTAGAAATCACCTTTTTCAACAGTTGAGGATTAGTAACAGCTACTGAGAATATCAAATAGATGAACTGGTAATACCACATGTTATATATGACCTAGGTCATCTATACCTTGAAGTCATCTATACCTCTTTCTATACAGATAGAAGCACAGGTTCAAAAATCTGCTTTTAATAATTATTAAGTTAGCCAGATGTAAATTTTATTTTATTTTATTTTTTCAATCTTTATTTTTAAATTTTTGTGTTGGGACTATATATATATATATATATATATATGTATGTGTGTGTCTGTGTGTATGTATATATGTATGTATATACACACACATATATGTATATATATGTATATATGTATATATGTATTTTTACATATATACATATTTTAAAATAATTTATAATCCCATATACAAAAAATACATATATACATATTTACATATTATATATGTATTTTTTATTATGTTCAGTTTCACCCCAAAGATACAGATGTAGTGAAAAGAAGGGGAACATGCCCTCTGGTGTTCCTAACAACAAGGTCCATGACAGCCAGACTGTGGAAGGAGCCAAAATGCCCTTCAGCAGATGAATGGATAAAGAAGATGTGGTCCATATACACAATGGACTATTACTCAGTCATCAGAAATGATGACTACCCACCATTTGCATTGACAAGGATGGAACTGGAAGGGATTATGCTAAGTGAAGTAAGTCAAGCAGAGTCAGATGTAAATTTTAATGGAGACTTGCTACTCTGGGGACTTACCTTCATTTTATGGACCCTGACCACTAACTAGTATGACAGTATATTGCTCTCTATGTTGAACAGGAGTGTGCTGTAACCACATTCAGAATCAATAACCTTCTATTATGACAACTGTATTTATATGTTTCTCCCACTCAAATCAGTTCATTGAAATTAGCATTCTTTTCCTTCAATGCCATTTGTCTATAAGATTTGCAAATGTAATTAGTTACATTCAGATAATTATTTTTAACTACTCAAAAGTTCTTGTTTTGTTTGTTTTGAGCGAGAGAATGGGAGCAGCCAGGGAAGGGTGGGGGAGGGGAAAGGAGAGGAGGAGGGAGAGTGAGAGAAAGAATCTTAAGCAGGCTCCACACCCAGGGAACTCTATGCATAACCCTGCCACCATGACCTGAGCCAAAATCCAGAGTTGGACACTTAACTGACTGAGCCACCCAGGGGACCCTAACTAATCAAAATTTATAAAAAGATTGAGCATGAAGATCATTAACAAGTAGGCTATACACTCTATTTTACCTATAATTATAAAACACATTTTCTATGGTGTTTGCTAGTAAAGTGGCCTCACTAAAAAAATTTTTTTCTTAAAATGTTCATATATTATCTTTTCCATCACACCCAATTAAAAATATCACTATGGGGGCACCTGGTTGGCTCCCTTGGTTAAGCAATGAAGGAGTGTTCTGCTCAGGTCATGATCCCAAGGTCCTGGGGTCGAGCCCCGTGTCCAGTTCTTTACCAAGCAGGGAGCCTGCTTCTCCATTTTCCTCTGCCTGCTACTCTGCCTGCTTGTGCTCGCTCTCTCTCTGTCAAATAAAATAAATAAAAATTTTAAAAAATATATCACTATGATAGGAAATTTTGGGTTTTGCCCACCTAATATTTCTTCTCCCTTCTGTGGTAATAACACCAAGTTTTTGCCTGTGTGTTCTGGTTCAGACTGTTCCACACCACTCCTTCCCTACTTCAGGGTGGCTGTGTGACCAAGGCTGGCCCAGGGAGCTTCACCTGACTCAAGCAGGAGCAGTAAGAATCTTCACTGACACTGATTTGGAGATACTAAGATGTTCCCCACCAAGATACTATCTGTCTGGATGTAAATTTGAGCTAGCCACAATCTTCTTCCCTGCTGTAAGAAAAAAATGCCTATCTCTAGAATAAAACCAATGCACAAGTAGAAACAGGAATGAAGACAGAAAGAATTCTGATATAATTATTTTAACCTCTAATATCTGAAACATAGCTCTTCAATCCCAGTAATGTGTGCCAATGAATCTTGTTGCTTTTGTTTTCTTTAACTGGTTTGATGTGTGCTTTTGACACTTACAACTTAGCGATTCATGACTCATATAACTTTTTATCCTTTAAACACAGTATGGATACAAATTCTCTAGCAAAACCCTTAGTTATATTTGAGCTTCATCAGTAAATTCCACTTCTTTTTATACTTGAGTATTTTTAGAATTCATGTGCTAGTAACATTGCAGGGTAACTACACTGGAAAAGTTTTACATCCACACTATTATAAATTATAAAGAAAAAAATATATTATCTTTAATGTTTAACCAGTTGGTTATTATTCTTAGTTTCATTCCTAGTGTGCCTTATTTTGTTCTGTATAAAGTAAACAGTTGCTATCTTACTATTTGTTTCTGTTATACTTCTCCATCATTAGATTTTTTTCTGTTTTTCTACCCAGATCTTTATGATGTAAACACCAAATTATTGAAAATCTTCTTCTGCTGCTTATCTCCTTCCAAGTATAACTTCCAGTCCTTTATCTGGGTCCCTTCATCTCCGTGGAATCCTTAAACCGGGTTGGGCAGAACTACATTACACCAAGCAGTGAAGAGGAGGTGGGAATCAGTGGGTCTAGGTCACAGACAGGGGACAATTTAAGCTCCCTAAAGCCCAAACTGAGGAAGAATAAAAAGAGAATTACTGGCTGATTGCCCCTCCTGGGCTCTCTGGTGGGAACAAATGTGCACAACGGGATCTGACACAGTTAAACTTCCCTACCTGATTGTAGTTGGTATGCCTTACCGCACGGGTAAGCAATGTGGAGAGACGGGGTGTGAATTATCTCCCAGAAGAAAGGACAAAGGGCTAAGCAAAACTCCTGATTAACTGCACAGAGTCTGCCAGGTTGTATCTCCTGGGCAAGGAAAGCAATAGGCCAACAGGGGCTGCCCAGCTCTTATTTTCAAAACAAGATCATTAAAAATGTTTACTGAATGGCCAGTAGGCATTATTTTAGATAGTCTACATATTATGCCCTAAACCTAATAATACTGTACCTTGTAACAAATTACCTGCACAAACTATGGAACTTAAACATTAACATAGTCCTTTTTCATCCTGCCACAGGAATGCTGATGCAAGCAAAGTAAATTGACGGAATGGTTAATGTTCCTCACCAGGACTCAGAAGAGAATAATAGATTTTACCAAGTCCTCTTGCATTTCGTGATTTTCATTACACAGCAAATTGTGCCTCAAGGGAGTAATTTTTGATGAGGCTATTGTTGTGTATGTTTTACTGTTTTGTTTTTTCAAAGCACAAGTCTGTAGAACAGGAACTAAGAAGACCTGTAGGAAGTTGAGGTGAGATACCCAGATGAAGCCTTATGACCTCGATGACCTCTTCAGTTTGACCTAACTGAAATAGCTATCATGGATCATCAACTATGAAAAAATAAAACAAAAACAAAAACAGATAAGACTGACTAGAATATCAAAAAAGAAAGCAAAAATAAAACCACAACAAATGCATACTTTTAAGATCCTTTTAAGTTAAAATTTAGCTTGAAGAATTTCACCTAGATATTTCTGAAATTATAATATAATATAACTTCCATTTCTTCCATTTGTCACTATATTTTTTTCATCTGGCACTTAGAATCTGCATTTCTTGCCCAGATAGTACTTGCTAGGCCATTGGAAAACTAAAATTCATGATCCATATGGAAAAGCAAAGCAGTGATATGAAAGAATATAAAGAAAAAGAAATACTATCTGTGGCTCTATATATCTGATTCAATGGAATGAATGAGAATTAGAGTTTTGACAAGTGATGTTATACTTACATCCAAAATTTAGCTACTTGCCTGAAAATAACCTCTCACTTCAGTCAGCCAAACAGTTAGTTTATTTTTAAATAAAAAGGGGTTTCCCAATTGTAAGTTGAACTAATAGCTTGTTCAGCTGAACTGATTAACAATTTTGGTTAAACATAATCAAATCACACTATATGTTAAAGTTATCCTAATTGCTTTATAATCTTAACACTTCGCCCATGCTCCTAGGACATGTCTAAAATGTTTGGTTCCCCATAAATACTTGTTCAATATTGGCACAAAGACTTCAGGGTGCATCTAACAGTGCCTGGCCAGTAACAAGACCCATTCCAAATATTAGTGAGGAATAGAGACTTATTTTAAGTTCCAGAATGTAACAGAGCAAATTTAATTAGAGTATCATATTTATAATATTTAAAGAGTTCCAAAATAGTAATCACTTAATTAATTCATTACAATCAGATCGTTTAGAATGAGAGAGACATTATTAAAGGGCCCATTCAGTAAGGAGACCAGGAGCCCCGATAAAATGACTACATATGTGTCAAGTGTAACAGGAATCGCTCATGAAACAGTTCCGTTCACAATCAGCTTACACCCAGCTAGTGCTTGAGAAAGTGCTTCACAGCCTTATTGCCTAGTCTGCCTGGTTTAGACTATCTAAACGTTTTTTAGCACTTTCATGTGTGACTTTTGGAAACCACCAGAAAGTGATATTTATAGCAAGAAACCTTCATATCTTCAATTTTACAACCTTTTTCTTTAATAAGTTTCAACTGAATTCTAGCTGTATAATTTATAGCTTTGTGTTTGTTTCCAATCTTTCTTCAAAAAAGCCTTAGTCATGAAGTTAGAGAACTGACTTCTTCAGGTTCTTGGTATAGATCTGGGTTCCTTTTATCTTTTGTTCCAGCTTTGAAACATAGTGCCCTCTACTGGAGAACCCTAACTGGATCATGACCGCGGAGCCATGTTCCTCCTATCAATACAGAGAAATTCCGGTCTCTGTCAGCTACCAAGCAGAGTTTAGGGTATTGCTTCAACCAGAAAGAGTTTACCAACTGCCCAAGAACTATTTCTGCCCCTATAACACAAATCTGTGCAATTAAGAACTTTTCTTTAGATAAAAATTATCCTACTCAACCCAGTGAAGCTGATGCCCTTCCTCTGTCACTGGCAGGAAAAAGCAGATGATGATTCTGATGACCAAGCAGACATAAATAAAAGGAAAAGTCATATTTAGCAAGATAAATTTAAACATAAAACTTTAGGAACATGCTGATTACCTCTAAAACCCTGCACCATAAAACATGTGCAGAAAACTCAATCTCTTTAACGGCATCATCTTTATTTGCACATTGATTTGTAGAATCATCAGAAAATCTGAAGCTAAGGAAGCAGAACGGGGACTGCTAATGGTTCTGTGTTGTGTCTCAGTCTGAACATGGTCTGAGTGAGTTAAAGGACTTGGAAGTAAGAGTCAGACCTGAACCTCTGAATGACTTTCGTTAAACCACTTAACTTCAACATACATCCGTTTCTTCACTTTTAAGCTGTGGAAAGCAAGTTTTGCCTCTTACGTTATTAGAATGTTGTAAGGGTGTTGTAATGAAATGTACATTGAGTTCCTTTGAGTGAAGAAATTGGTAAGACATAAATTCACTAGGCTACAAATTCCTTTCCATCAAAAGAGCTGAAACAGGATATAGTTGTGACTAAGCCACAGTTCCTAAGGGCAGAGATCACCAAGGTAGCCACATAAGAACCGTGGGTCTATAGCATATTAAAAGCCATTTATTGTTTTTATATGGATTTTTCCCACAAAATGGACACAAACTTATTAAAGAAATAGGGTAAATCTCCCATATTTTGTAGCTAACCATGCTTAATGTATGCTTAATGGGAAGTTTCTTCTGTAATAGGTTATAGAAATTATTCTCTAAAAGCTTAAAATTGAATCTTTATATTTAGCTATTTTAAGAGTTGAATCAAAACTATACTAAGTAGCTTTATGTAAATTGACATAGGGTAGAAAAGAAATATTCCAAAAATTAATTAAAGTTACATTTCTTAATATGCTCTAGATACTTGATATGGTTCTGTAAAATGAAGTGTAGACAATATTCAACACTTTAAGCAAGATATTTTCAACAACATGAGAAACAATTTAGCCTTTGAATACTTCGGGCCACAGTGGGAATGACATCATGATCTTGGCCGGTACCGCTCTTTGGGGACCCACGCTGCTAGGAGACATGAGAAACCTGAAGCTTTCCAACCATTTGGGATGACCATTCTCAATTAAGCATAAAAACAGTTCCTGATTGCAGCAAGTCTTAGAAAAACAGTAGAACATCTGGACACTGATAAGAGTATGTTCAGACCCAAGAATGGCTTTCCAAAGACTCATATTAATGATTTTCTCTCTCAAATCCAATATTTATATGAGGGAATTTTGTGTGTGTTCCTCTTGGAACGTATGAAATCCCATTTATAAAACCTATTGAATACTTTAAAACTCTTCTGGTGAATAGAATAACAAATGCTTTGATTCTTCAAAGATATCTTCTAAAATGTACTTTTCACAGCCCATAGAAGAAAAACAATGACATGGTCCCAAATGAACAAATTCCATGATATTTGCTACTACCCAAATGTTTCTGCCTTGTATGTGTAATTGAGTGTATCTGTCCATTTAAGAAAATATTCTCTGTTCATTGAATCAAAGAGCTTTTTGTTAAATGAATGAGAGAAGTACATTGAAACTGTATTTCTAGTTCTTAACATTGCTAGTTTAGAATAACTTAAAGCCTTCTTTACAATTTTTTAAAAACATTTTTTTTACCTTCCAACTACATTCAGCTTCTTATAGTAAGTACTAAAAGTACTTAGTGCCTTGCATGCTGCAGTAAATGTTTGTATTCAAACTCATTCTACTAAGTTAATTGAAAATACTGAGTTTTCAAGGTAACTGAAGGGTCTTTATGATAATGTGCGAGGGAAATTTTATCCCTCTTCTAAATTCACATAGGGTTCTCCTATAATTACACATTTGAAATGAAACACAAATTTTATGTAAATAAATTTTTATCAGGTAATCAATTTTTGAGAACCAATGTAGCTACAAATGCACCACTGTTTGTACAATGCAATTTCTTCTTTCATACTCTTTATTTGTTGTTTTTACTTTAATGTACTGTTATGTCATTCCCAGAACATATGTGAACTCCTAGAAGATAAGAACTATGCCTCATATTCATCTTTGCATCTGTCGGGCTTCATATTATATCTGGCACATGTTAAATGCCGAATTAAAATTTAAAGCATAAAAAAATAAACTAGTAAAGGCAGAGCACTACATAACCATCTCCCCATATATTCATTTTATAAATTCATACTACTACTGATGTACAAAATGAAAACAAAAGTTTTTATTTAGAAGCCTAAGACTTTCTTGCCTTCTCAGCATTCTATTCCAACTTAACATTTTATCTTCAAGAAAACAATGTTGTTTTTTTTTTACTCAGTGTCTGGAATTCACCCAAGATTATATAGCCTTTCCCACCCATTTCCTTCTTTTAATAGTAAGTGGCACAAAAAAGAAATGGTAACTATAGGCATGACGGAGACTTTAGCTAAGGCTAATATGATCATCCTTTCACAATATAAAAGTGTATCAAATCAACACATTGTACGCCTTAAACATACACAATATTATATGTCAATACATCTCAATAAATCTGGAAAAATAATAACATATTGCTTTTCAAATTTATGGAAATATAAAATAGAATAAAAGTAACCAGCGGATGGGGAGAGGAGGAGGTGGGGAGTTTATGTTTAATACATGCAGGTTTCAGTTTGAACTGAAGGAGAGTTCTGGAGACAGAAAGATATGATAGTTGTAGAACAGTGTGAATGTACTTAACGCAGGTGAAGTACACTTACAAATAGTGAAAATAGCAAATTTCACGTTATATATATTTTACCACAATAAAAACTATATCTGTGTGGTATATTTTTAAAGGAAAAAAACAGGATGCCAAAAGATTTTATTTCATACATTTGATTATTTTTTGGAATTTCCTTACCTTGAACTCATAAGCTACGACCCAGAAATAAGATTCAAAATAATAAGAATATCTAAATAAAATATAGGGTAAAAACTGGCATGCTCTAATTCTTCCAAATCAAATGTAGATTGTGTAAGTGTTTCCTTCCATATATACACTAGGTGGAGCCATTTGCTTAAACTGGTTGTAGGAAAAGAAGACGCACTGATGTTTTAATTTTATAAGAAACTGCAAAAATGCTTTTCCAAAATAACTATACCATTTTGCATCCTCGCCAATAAAATGGGGAAGTTCAATTAATTGTTCCATATTCTTATGAGCACTTGGCCACTATTTTAGCTACTCTAGTGGTATCTCACTGTGGTTTCAGTTTGCCTTTCTTTAATGACTAATGACATTGAGCGTTTTCTAATATGCTTATTTGACTGGTTTATATCTTCTTCACTGAAGTGTCCATTCAGATCTTTTGCCCAATGTTTTTTGAGTTTGTTGTTGGTTTGGTTAGTGTCGAGCTGTGAGAGGTCTTTACGTTACCATCCAGCAATCTTTCCATCTATCTAAGATAAATGAAAACATGTGTCCACACAAAGATCAGTATATAAATGGTCACATCAGCTTTATTTACATTTATCAAAACTGAAAAGAACCCAGCAACTGGAGACTGGCTGAATAAACCTGTGATGTAATTGTACAATGGAATAGCGCTTGGCAAGAAGAAAGAATGAACTACTCATGCGTGCAACCACATAGATGAACGTTACAAGTGAAAGAAGCGGAGTGAGAGATTCCAGACACAAAAATGCTACATACATTCGGCTCCCATTCACATGACATTCTTGAAAAAGGAAAGCTCCAGCAACAGAAATTAGATCAGTAGTTGCTGGGGAGAAAGGGAGTGGAATGAAAGGACTAAATGCAAGTGAGTAGAAGTACATCTTTTAGAGAGATTAAAGTACTCCCAACCATGTTTTCAGGAGTAGTTATAACGACTGCAACATTTGTTAAAAGCCATTGAATACATACCTAAAGATGCTGACTTTTAGTGTTCATATCCTTTGTCCAAGTATTAGTAAGTTTTTATTTTCTTAATACTAAATAATTTAATACTCAACTTACCTGACCTTAAAAATGTGCCCATGAGAAGGCAATTATGATCATGAACACTGAACAATTCTGGCAGGTTTTGTAAAATACTCTGTTAATGTGCAAATCTGAACTTTTGTTTCTCTATGTAGCCATATTTTTAAAATATGCACTGATACTTTCTTTAAAAAAAGGATTTATTTAAGAGACTCAAAGACATTAATTTGATAGGGATGAAAATTTTTTTTTATAACGAAAAGTCCAAATGTCAACTAGGAAATAACGTAATAGGACATCCTGTGATCTGTACAAATCAAGCAACCATACATATTGTTCTTTCATAACTCACTCCTCTCACATATGCCTAAAAATTATTTTACTGCTAAATATGAGAAATCAAATAAGTATTTTCTTAGAGAGAAGAGCATTCTGAGATATAAACATACACCATCCACTTGGAAGTTACTTAATAAATGTATTTAGTTTTAACTTTACTATTATAGCCTTATATCTATAAGTAAAATAAATCTTATCTTTGAAGATATTCTATAGAAACCTCCATCTGTATTTTCACTTGGAATAGCTAGACTTGAATTTTCTAGAGGGATGAGATCCAATACACCTGAAAAAAAAAATCGTGTTTTGGTTGGCATTTTTTCAAATGTATTTGGTGAAGTATCATATTTAATCCACATGATGAGAAAAGCCAGAATTTTGTAGCCTATGTGGTGGTCAAGAAGAGAGATTAGCAGAAAAGCCTCAACAATGTTACAGAATATGAAAATATTTTTGAGTGAATTTGGCCTTGGGAATTGTAATAGAATTGTAGTCTTTAGCTCCATAGAGGAACAAAACTGGATTAAAGTAGGCTCATAGTTAAAAAAAAATAACAGAATGCCAGCATGCCTATGAGTCCTCCTGGTCACCTTCCTCTTGGCTCTTTGTGAAGAATGCCTAACACTCCAAAGAAATCAGGTTTCACATAAAAGACTTCAAAGGAGCCATCACAAATGTTCAAAAAACTAAAGGAAAGCATGATTAAAGAAGTAAAGGAAGGTAAAATGACAATGTTCCATCAAATAAAGACTGTCAATAAGAAGACAAAAATAACAAAAAAAGAACCAAATGGAAATTGTGGAGTCAAAAAGTATATGTTAAATCTAATATCTATGGGGTGCCTGGGTGGCTCAGTGGGTTAAGCCACTGCCTTGGGCTCAGGTCATGATCCCAGGATCCCGGGATCAAGCCCCGCATCGGGCTCTCTGCTGAGCGGGGAGCCTGCTTCTTTCTCTCTCTCTCTGCCTGCCTCTCTGCCTTCTTGTGATCTCTGTCTGTCAAATAGATGGATAAATTCTTTTAAAAAAAAATCTAATATCTGGTCATGTTCACAGTTTCTGCTGTCTTGGGATTTGTTTGTTTCTAGTCCCTTTGCATGTCTTATAATTTGGGGGAAACTGAAAATTTACATGATATTGTAGAAACTCTGGGTACTGGTTATCCCCCTCCCAGGGCATTTTTTAAATTATTATTATTTTATATATCATTTGTTTCAAGGGTACAGGTCTGTGATTCATCAATCTTATACAATTCATAGCACTCACCATAGCAATACCTTCCTCAATGTCCATCATCCAGCCACTCCTCCCTCCCACCCCCTTTCACTCCAGCAACCCTGTTTGTTTCCTGAGATTAAGAGTCTGTTATGGTTTGTCTCCCTCCTGGTTTCATCCCATTTCATTTTTTCTTCTCTTTCCCCATAATCTTCTGCCTTGTTTCTTAAACTCCACATACCAGTTATCATATGATAACTGTCTTTCTCTGATTGACTTATTTCACTTAGCAACATCATTAGTCTAGTTCCATCCACGTTGTTGCTAAAGGCAAGATTTCAATTTTTGATGGCTGCATAATATTCCATTGTAATTCCATTGTGTATATATATCACATCTCCTTTATCCATTCATATGTTGATGGACAGCTAGGCTCTTTCCATCATTTGGCTATTGTGGACATTGCTGCTATAAACATTCAGCTGCACATGCCCCTTCAGATCACTGCATTTGTATCTTCAGAGTAAATACCCATTAATATAATTGCTGAGTTATAGGGTAGTTCTATTTTTAACTTTTTTGAGAAACTTCCATACTGTTTTACAGAGTGGCTGCACCAGCTTGCATACCCACTAACAGTATAGGAGGGTTCCCCTTTCTCCGCATCCTCACCAACATCTGTTGTTTCCTGACTTGTTAAATTTTAGCCATTCTGACTGGTGTGGGGTAGTATCTTACTGTAGTTTTGATTTGTATTTCCCTGATGCCATGTGATGTTGAGCATTTTTTCATGTGTCTGTTGACCATTTGGATGTCTTCTTTGCAGAAATATCTGTTCATGTCTTCCACCCATTTCTTGATTGCATTATTTGTTCTTTGGGTGCTGAGTTTGTTAAGTTCTTTATAGATTTTGGATACTAGCACTTTATCTGATATGTAATTTGCAAATATCTTCTCCCATCTATGTTCACAGATTAGAAAGAATAAATGTTATTAAAATATCTATGCTTAGAGCAATTTACACATGGCTACACATAATGCTATCCCTATCAAAATACCATCAACTTTTTTCACAAAAATGGAACAAATAATCCTAAAATTTCTATGGAACCAGGAAAAACCCAGAATAGCCAGAAGAATGTTGATAAAGAAAACCAAAGCTGGTGGCATCACAATTCTGGACTTCAAGCTCTATTACAAAGCTGTCGTCATCAAGGCAGTATGGTACTGGCACAAAAACAGACACATAGACCAATGGAACAGAATAGAGAGCCCGGAAATGGACCCTCAACTTTATGATCAACTAATCTTTGACAAAGCAGAAAAGAATGTCCAATGGAAAAAAGTCTCTTCAACAAATGGTGTTGGGAAAATTGGACAGGCACATGCAGAAGAATGAAACTGGACCATTTCCTTACGCTACACACAAAAATAGACCCATAATGGATACAAAACCTAGATGTGTGATAGGAATCCATCAAAATCCTTGAGGAGAACAGAGGCAGCAACCCCCTTGACCTCAGCCACAGCAACTGCTTCCTAGGAACATTGCCAAAGGCAGGGGAGGCAAGGGCAAAAATGAACTATTGGGACTTCATCAAGATAAAAAGCTTTTGCACAGCAAAGGAAACAGTCAACAAAATCAAAAGTCTCCTGGGGAATTTTATTGCCATTTTAAAAAATTTGTTTAGTGAAAGCCTGGATTATTTTAGCGTAGTCTATTTCTTATGCACACTCCTCCACACACAATATTAAGGCTTGGTTGTTGCTCTTCAGGAAGGCACAGCATTAGACATACCCACAGCTACCCTAGGATGACAGTAGTATTTATAAGTTTCTCTTCCTTTCTTTCAGTGACCTCACCTAGAAGTTAAACTCCATTAACTGCCAGCTGACTACTCTGTTGCTTTCAGCAATGCTGAAGACACCAAGACACCTAGACACCAAGATACCTATGAACTAATCCAGTCAAATGGAGGCTCCTCAGAATAAATGGATCCTGGTCAGTGTCTGATATTAGCTATAACCCCAGGAAAGCTTCTCCCAGCTATGGTATTCTCTAGTTCTCTCTTACAAACTTGGCAGCCAACAGTCTAGGTTGCATCTTCATTATATTCAAGAATCTCCTCCCAATTGCCTTTTACCAATCTCCAGCATTCTTTAGAGCACTCTTAGGCTTAAACTTCTCCATTAAACTGCTGCAAATGAAGTCAGTTCCTTTGAGAAGAGATTAGCAACTATCTGTTTTATGGCCTGATTCTCCCTTCAGGAAAACTGACTTAGCTGGGGCTATGGAGCTGGGGTTAGCGAGAGTCTAGTTTAGAATCTTGGCTGCATCTTCATGAAATCCACAAATCTCTCAATTGCCTTTCACCACAACCTCCACTGTTCATGAGAGAGTCTTAGATTTGAATTTCTTCATGCAAATGAAGTAAATTCCTTTGGAAAGTGATAAGCGACTATCCATTTTACAGTCTGCTTCTCTTTTGAGGCAAAAATCTGTGAAGCAGGGCTTTAGAACTGAGCATAGGGCAAATGGCAAGCCTCTCTCCGCATGACCACCCCCTTTGGAAGTTCAAAACTCAGTGTAGGGGGCAGCTACTGAGTCTCTCTCAGTTTCTATCTCCTCATGTGGAACCTCTACTTCATGAGTTATGGCAAGTAAGTCAGTACCATAGTATTATCAGGGCTCCATACCCAACGTAGAGCCCCCATTTGAAGAAGGGAGTCCCACTTCTCATCAGTGGGACTCCCTCCTGGAACTTAGCCTGAGCAACAGGTAGCTGGGGGCAGGAGGAGAAGACTGAAGATCTGTTTCTTCATGAGAAAGAAAAGCCCTCTGAAAAAGTAGCTGGCCAAGAAGTGGTCCTGTGGTCTTCGCTGCAATGGTCTGGAGCAGTTTTTCCACCTTTCAGAGCTGGGAGAGAGGAAAGGAAGAAGCACTCTTGGGTCAAATATCACATACTCTCACCTTTCTTTTATTAATTTCCTTGAATAGCTCTTTCTTCATTTGCCATTTGTCCTTAGGGCCATTTCTGAAAACTTTCACTGCCTAGTCTTTCTGTCTGTCTGTCTTTGTCATTGATTTCGATAAGCAGAGCTTTGAACACTGTCATCCAAGAGAATGATGAAATTGTTTATTCATTTTCCACATCTGACTCATCGGCATTAATGTTCAACATCGTGCCATGGTTATAAAAATAAACAGGGCAATATTTTTGTTCTTGAAAACAAATGATCTAATGGAAGGTATGAACAAATAATTACAACTCCATATGATAAGGGGTACAACAGAAGGGCAGGGAAATTACAGGTGAAGAAGAGAGAAGCAGATGACATCTAGGGGGTGGAAGTACAAACAACATGGAGGATCCCATGAAGAGAGTTATAACTGAAAGGCGTCTTGGGAAGTTTTAGCACTGTGGGATTCTTTATCCCCGAAAGCCATTTTAAATAAAATCATGATTATAACTTTAATACCATTAACAACATAATTTGATATAAAAATCATCATGTTCTTAATCTTAAGCTGAATGAAAGCTCTAAGAATTTTTGCTCTATTTATCTGTAATTTATAATCTAAGTTAATCACAGAGAACAAATTCAGCTTCAAATCAGGTTCTCTAGACTCTGACTTCCAATAATTCCAACCTGTTTGTGACCCTTAGCTCTTTTATATAGAAAACTAGAGCCTCCACTGTTTGTGGAGGAGAGGATACAGTTCCAAATCATTATGACAAAGTTTCTGAGGAACAAAGGAGTAAGAGACAGGTCTATTTGCTTTCTAGCGGACCATGGTGATTAGTCCTCCATGGACAGTCCCTGTTCTTGTTTCTTTTTTCCATAAATATCCTCCCTGTTCTCAAATGAGCTCAAGAAAATCAGATGTCTCTCTAGGATTCAACAGTACATTTAAAAGGATTATTCACCATGACCAAGTGGGATTTATTCCAGGGCTGCAAGGTTGGTTCAACATCCGCAAATCAATCAATGTGATACAACACATCAATAAAAGAAAGAACAAGAACCATATGATACTCTCAATAGATGCTGAAAAAGCATTTGACAAAGTACAGCATCCATTCCTGATCAAAACTCTTCAAAGTGTAGGGATAGAGGGCACATACCTCAATATTATCAAAGCCATCTATGAAAAACCCACCGCAAATATCATTCTCAATGGAGAAAAACTGAAAGCTTTTCCGCTAAGGTCAGGAACACGGCAGGGATGTCCATTATCACCACTGCTATTCAACATAGTATTAGAAGTCCTAGCCTCAGCAATCAGACAACAAAAGGAAATTAAAGGATTCCAAATTGGCAAAGAAGAAGTCAAACTATCACTCTTTGCAGATGATATGATACTATATGTGGAAAACCCAAAAGACTCCACTCCCAAACTGCTAAAACTTGTACAGGAATTCAGTAAAGTGTCAGGATATAAAATCAATGCACAGAAGTCAGTTGCATTTCTCTATACCAACAACAAGACAGAAGAAAGAGAAATTAAGGAGTCAATCCCATTTACAATTGCACCCAAAACCATAAGATACCTAGGAATAAACCTAACCAAAGAGACACAGAATCTATACTCAGAAAACTATAAAGTACTCATGAAAGAAATTGAGGAAGACACAAAGAAATGGAAAAATGTTCCATGCTCCTGGATTGGAAGAACAAATATTGTCAAAATGTCTATGCTACCTAAAGCAATCTACGTGTTTAATGCAATCCCTATCAAAATCCCATCCATTTTTTTCAAAGTAATGGAACAAATAATCCTAAAATTTATATGGAACCAGAAAAGGCCTCGAATAGCCAAAGGAATTTTGAAAAAGAAAGCCAAAGTTGGTGGCATCACAATTCCGGACTTCAAGCTCTATTACAAAGCTGTCGTCATCAAGACAGCATGGTACTGGCACAAAAACAGACACATAGATCAATGGAACAGAATAGAAAGCCCAGAAATAGACCCTCAACTCTATGGTCAACTAAACTTCAACAAAGCACGAAAGAATGCCCCATGGAAAAAAGACAGCCTCTTCAATAAATGGTGTTGGGAAAATTGGACAGCCACATGCAGAAAAATGAAATTGGACCATTTCCTTACACCACACACGAAAATAGACTCAAAATGGATGAAGGACCTCCATGTGAGAAAGGAATCCATCAAAATCCTTGAGGAGAACACAGGCAGCAACCTCTTTGTCTTCAGCCGCAGCAATATCTTCCAAGGAACATCACCAAAGGCAAGGGAAGCAAAGGCAAAAATGAACTATTGGGATTTCATCAAGATCAAAAGCTTTTGCACAGCAAAGGAAACAGTTAACAAAACCAAAAGACAACTGAGAGAATGGGAGAAGATATTTGCAAATGACATATCAGATAAAGGACTAGTGTCCAAAATCTATAAAGTACTTAGCAAACTCAACACCCAAAGAACAAATAATCCAATCAAGAAATGGGCAGAAGACATGAACAGACATTTCTGCAAAGAAGACATCCAGATGGCCAACAGACACATGAAAAAGTGCTCCATATCACTCGGTATCAGGGAAATACAAATCAAAACCACAATGAGATATCACTTCACACCAGTCAGAATGGCTAAAATTAACAAGTCAGGAAATGACAGATGCTGGCGAGGATGCGGAGAAAGGGGAACCCTCCTACACTGTTGGTGGGAATGCAAGCTGGTGCAACCACTGTGGAAAACAGCGTGGAGGTTCCTCAAAATGTTGAAAATAGAACTACCCTATGACCCAGCAATTGCACTACTGGGTATTTACCCTAAAGATACAAACGTAGTGATCCAAAGGGGCACGTGCACCCGAATGTTTATAGCAGCAATGTCCACAATAGCCAAACTATGGAAAGAACCTAGATGTCCATCAACAGATGAATGGATCAAGAAGATGTGGTATATATACACAATGGAATACTATGCAGCCATCAAAAGAAATGAAATTTTGCCATTTGCAACAACGTGGATGGAACTAGAGCGTATCATGCTTAGCGAAATAAGTCAAGCGGAGAAAGACAACTATCATATGACTCCCTGATATGAGGAAGTAGTGATGCAACATGGGGGGTTAAGTGGGTAGGAGAAGAATCAATGAAACAAGATGGGATTGGGAGGGAGACAAACCATAAGTGACTCTTAATCTTACAAAACAAACTGAGGGTTGCTGGGGGGAGGGGGGCTGGGAGAAGGGGGGTGGGGTTATGGACATTGGGGAGGGTATGTGCTATGGTGAGTGCTGTGAAGTGTGTAAACCTGGCGATTCACAGACCTGTACCCCGGGGGATAAAAATATATTATATGTTTATAAAAAAATAAAAAATATTAAAAAAATAGTAGAAGACCCAAGTTGGTGACTTTAAGGTTAGCTGATAACAGATTATATTTTGCTATCCATAAAAAAAGTTGAAATAAAATTTTCTAATATTCAAAAAAAACATCAGATGCCTCTCAAACAAACAAGCAAAACAACAATAACAACAACAGCAACAACAAAATAGGATTTGTCAAAAAGAAGAAGAAATATAACACTGAGTCATCCTTTGCCTTACTTCATCTCCTGGTCCAGCACATGATTCTCATTCTGATGTAGGAGGGAGAGTCCATTGGCTTAGTCTCAGTTGGACTGGATGAACAGAAACATTAAAAATTTTATGACTTTGGCTAAAGATCTTGGGGCCACTGAGATTGTATCTGGAAAGCTGTAGTAACTATTAGATGCCTAGGTTTCAAAACATAAACTGGTTTTTAATCTGTGAAATGAAATTATTCATTCTATTATTGAAGACTCAATATTCTATTTCAACAGACTATGTACATATTTGACCAACAATTTTAGTGTTATGACTATGACTGCTCCAATTTAGTACATGTTCTCCTGTCCTTTCTTCTCTAACTTTGGCCAAAGCATGTCACTGTCTTACCTGATACAAGAAATATTACAAATATTGTTGCATTTAGACATTTAGTCTCTGACACAGGAATTCTATGTGGTAATAATGCCATATGGCAAGATGAAATGATAGATTTTCTTCACCATATACATATTCGAAGATAGGTCAATGAATTAAATCAGAAAGATCGAGAAGAATGAGGTTGTGGAGTTTCCATAGCATATCAGTTTTTTGGGTTTTTTTTTTACTAAGATGTCATTAAAGATCATAATTCCCTTGAGACTTAGTGACTGACCCTATACAGTCTTCTTGTCAGAAGTAACTGAAAAAATGTCAGCCTCCTTCCCAGTGAAGTCTCTCTTTGTCTCACAGGAATCCCAATAATGCTATTGTTGTAGTATCTTTGAATCATATCAGAGCGTCGGTGAAATCTTCTGGCACCAGATTTCGAAAAAGACAATATGCTGAACGGTGAGAAATGGAGGAGAGGTGTGATTAATTGTCAAAGGAGAGAGGCATGGGAGCGTAACTCTTTCTTCTGACAGATGCTCCAGCCGATGACACAGAGTCAAGTAATAGCATTGTTATAGAAATTTGGCCAACTGCTCTAGGCACCATCTGCTCATTTTCCCCCAGAAGAGTAATCCTTTTCAAAGAATGAAAGAGAAGTTAAAAAGGCTGCTCAGGCACTTTGCAAATTTTCATCAATTTCCAGAACTGTGAGTCACTCAAATGTATTCTGAAGAAAAGTTAACCCCAAATAGGGCAAGTGTTCTCAGAGCAGAACCAGACCAGAAAAAATAAAGCAGAGAGGAAGGGAGGAAGGAAGGAAGATAGGAAGGAAAAGAGAAAAATTTTATTTCAATTCTAAGGGAAGTGTGTCATATCTCTTTCACTTTCTTTTTGAGTATAAAGTGTGGTCTGAATAACAAATTACTGAATCAGCTAGAAGCCATGTCTTAAGCTAAACATTTGTCTTTCTGAAACGAACTCCTCTTTCAACTCTCCTCATGACTGAAATATAGGAATGTAATAGGTGAAGCAAGTTTGAGGAAGGACTGAAACTCTCCAGGATTCTCCGGAAGGAAACTCAACCAAGATGGTACCACTGTTTTTTTCTACCATATCACCTACAACCTAAAAGATACGTTTTCTCTTTACTGAAGATCTGAAATCTGAAGGCAACTGAAGCAGTTTAACGGTGGTGGATTAGAGGATGAGTTTTGTTATCAGGTAGATCAGTGTTCAATTCGCAGTTCCACACTTACCAATACAGTTTGTAATCTTGGGCAAATTACCAATCTAACCCTCATTTTCTCCATGAGTTGCTGAAAGGTGCCTTTTAGGGTAACCACATTACCCAACTCCAGGGGTGACTCATTCATAGAGTATGCCACATGAATTGTGCCTCTCGCAGTCATGCAATGGTACTGGCCTAGTGCCTAACATAGAGTGAGAGTTTTAAAAAAGGCAGCTATTAAGGATCTGAAATCTAGTTTTCTTTTGCAAACAAGAATGAGGAAGTTCTACAAATGTCAGTGTGTATAATGGATAAAAACAAGAACCCCAGAGCCAGACTGTCAGTATTCCAAGTACGAGTCATGCTGCTTTCTAACCATGTGATCTTAGGCAGTTTACTCTATTTCTTGTTTTTTTTTTAAGATTTTATTTATTTATTTGACAAAGACAGAGAAACAGAGAGAGAGGGAATACAAGCAGGGGGAGTAGGAGAGGGAGAAGCAGGCTTCCTGATGAGCAGGGGGCTCGATCCCAGACCCTGGGATCATGACCCGAGCCTAAGGCAGATGCCCAATGACCAAGCCACCCAGGTGCCCCAGTTACTCTATTTCTTGATATCTCAGTTTCTTTTTTAACCAAAGAGGGGCAATAATAGTATTTACTTTTTAGGGTATTGTTATGACTAAATAATTTAATACATATGAAATACTGAAAACAAAAGCTAATACATCGTAAATACTAAATAAACATTAGTTATAATTATATGTTATGTGTGGGAAGGTATCCTAAGTATGTTAAGGTGAAAAGCAAAGTGACAAATATCTTTAAAAAATAGGGTAATAATATAGGTATTTAATTTGTATAAACATAAAATTTCTCTGAAAGAATAGCTAAGAAATTAATAGTTTTTAGCTATCTGAAGAAGAACTGAGTGGAAGCAGGAGAGGGAGAGTTGTCATTGTATAGCTCCTCATGCTTTATGAATTTTGTGCCCTCTGACTATATTAATTATTTAGAAATTTTATTTTAAATATAGCTATATTATAATTCTAATCAGTTTGATATCATTTACCTTATCTAAGACCATTATTATCATAATAAAATATTATTATTATTATTATTATTATAATATATTATTATAATATTATTATTATTAATATTATTATTATTATTATTATTATTATCATAATCAAATATTATTCATTATTACAAATGATATATTGTGTAATACACAAAGGAGATATTGACCCTATCACTCAAGAGTATTGATACAGACACAGGTAAATATACAGAGGCCTACAGCATGAGGAAAAACATCCTGGAAGATGTGAGCAGACCACATTCTGTGGGGTGAGGGACAGGTCAAAGGACTAAGAGATCACTTCTGGATTGTGCTATCTGTGAAGCCTTGATAAATGTATACAATTCAAAGGCATTCCATATAGAAGAAAAGGCAGGATTTAATTACCGTAAAATGGTACACATGATTGGGAAGTACCAAGAACTGCAGAGAGTAAAAAACAGAGGATATGACTGATGCTAGAATTTAAAAGGGAAACAACTTTATTCACATTTCAACCAAAAATACTTTATGCTCACTAGAATAAGTCCATGTGTGTTGTGGGGGGAGGCATTATTTAGGAGTACAGACTGAATAAGAGAGTTAATTGATCAGCAGAAAGGAGAAACCAGTTAAAAATAATGACATTGATTGACTAACTGATCAAGTCTACAATTATAACTTTCAAACATCTGTGTATATAGAATAGCAATTATCAATGGTTGTATTGTCACGGAAGCATAAAGCTTTTAGAATATGAGTTTGTGATTTCAAACAGTTTGCAAAACCTAAAACAATTTAATTGCAAGCCATAAATATATTCCTAATATTTCCTTAAGGTAACTCGGGATTTTCTATGGTTTCTTCCAAGTACAGAAGCTTAAAACCACCTAATCCTTTTCATTTTTATACAATTATTGTGATAGTTTTTGAGTTAGAAATTACAAAGGATTTGAATTTCATAAACATTTACTTAGTGTCTAAGATGAACTGAATTTTCAAAAACAGTATTTTGTAAACCTTACATGCCTATGAAGACATATTTTAATTCCTACCTTACCCAGAATCTATAAAGAACTTAGCAAACTCAACACCCAAAGAACAAATAATCCAATCAAGAAATGGGCAGAGGACATGAACAGACATTTCTGCAAAGAAGACATCCAGATGGCCAACAGACACATGAAAAAGTGCTCCATATCACTCGGCATCAGGGAAATACAAATCAAAACCACAATGAGATATCACCTCACACCAGTCAGAATGGCTAAAATCAACAAGTCAGGAAATGACAGATGCTGGCGAGGATGCGGAGAAAGGGGAACCCTCCTACACTGTTGGTGGGAATGCAAGCTGGTGCAGCCACTCTGGAAAACAGCATGGAGGTTCCTCAAAATGTTGAAAATAGAACTGCCCTATGACCCAGCAATTGCACTATTGGGTATTTACCCTAAAGATACAAATGTAGTGATCCAAAGGGGCACATGTACCCGAATGTTTATAGCAGCAATGTCCACAATAGCCAAACTATGGAAAGAACCTAGATGTCCATCAACAGATGAATGGATCAAGAAGATGTGGTATATATACACAATGGAATACTATGCAGCCATCAAAAGAAATGAAATCTTGCCATTTGCAACAACGTGGATGGAACTAGAGCGTATCATGCTTAGCGAAATAAGTCAAGCAGAGAAAGACAACTATCATATGATCTCCCTGATATGAGGAAGTGGTGATACAACATGGAGGCTTAAGTGGGTAGAAGAAGAATAAATGAAACAAGATGGGATTGGGAGGGAGACAAACCATAAGTGACTCTTAATCTCACAAAACAAACTGAGGGTTGCCGGGGGGAGGGGGTTTGGGAGAAGGGGGTGGGATTATGGACATTGGGGAGGGTATGTGATTTGGTGAGTGCTGTGAAGTGTGTAAACCTGTTGATTCACAGACCTGTACCCCTGGGGATAAAAATATATGTTTATCAAAAATAAAAAATTAAAAAAAAATAGGCATATTGAGTTTTAGAGGATTATGAATCCAATAACTGGCAGAACTGGGATTAGAATTCAGATATGTGGGTATATGTGCATACACATATGAAGTTTGGGGGGCAGAATGAAGAAAAGTAAGGGCCAAGTCAAATGGAAATTTTCACACAGCATTACTGACTCGGGATCAAATTCCAATTAAATTGGAATTAAGTTGTTGTACTAGTGGGGAAAATAGAAGATACATATAGTGACATTTATAGACATCTACATATTTCTCTTAGTCAAAAGAAATTAAGATTATCATTTTCTTTTGCCAATTTATCTTCTAGATATCTTTGGGGCAGTTAGCAATTTATTGCCTCTCAGATCCAAATATCCCTTACATTATCTGATTTGTGACAATGGTACTAGATCATATAAGCAATTCTCCTCTGCAGTGAATACATTAAATTTTTCTTTGTTTTTGTTTTTTTAGAGGACCCTAAAAGGATATTACAGGGGAAGGGAGATTCTCTTCTTGGTTTGTTTCTTCTTGTAAGTATCATGTGGCAGACAGAAGCAAAGGGGTGGGGACCTTCAGGGGACACATGCCCAGAACATGGAGCAACTTGGTGAACTCACAGTTCCAACCCCCGTCCAGTGACCATCCTGCTGAGACCCTCCTGACACAGATACCAATTTCTCGAAGCAATGTGTACCTTTTGGCATTTGGATTTCTGTCCAATCTTGCGTGATGTTGATAGACAGGATGTTATGAAAGCCTCACTAATGGATGTATCTAGAAGGCGACATCCCTTTCAAATATTCTAATTTCACTTATCTCTTTAATTGTTCACAGCCATCAATACAAACTTATCTGTTTTGTCAGCTGAGAGGAAAAAAAATGATCACAGACTTCAGAGTAGGATGACGCATATGGGACCGTGTGAAGGAGTTTGCTTCTCTGCATTGACAACAAGAGTTATGAAGTAAGCTTGCAGGAATAGGATGCTGCCCTTTGGAAGGATAATGGGAACATGCTAAAACTAATATAAATGAGCTATCTAAACCAACTGCATTCAAAGTGTTCTAAATGGCTGGCAAATTATGAAATAATAAAAGAGTATGGAAAAGATCCAAAAACTCATTCTCAAATCATTTAAAAATATTTTTCTAAGCTGTGCCACAAACAGATGGACACAAAAGTGTTCTACTTTCTCCATTCATAGCTGTTCTGGGAAGAAAAAAAAAAAACACTTTCTTAATATAGAGTCATTTACAGCTGGTGTTAGACTTGGGATTTTGACCATCTCTGCTTTTTCATTATCAGCTGCAGTGTAATAAGCATCTTCACACTTGCCATTGTGGTAGCAATATTAAGGGTTGTTAATGTTAAACTGTCCCAATCCTTTAGAAGCTGAGAACTGCTAATAGGCATATGCAATATGCCTGCAAACTGGCTGGTTATGTACTCACTGAATACAAGAACCAAACTCTGATTGTAGGCTTCAGAACTGCCGTCACTCATCACAGTTCCTACCAGACAGTAGGTACTCAATAAATACTAGTAGAATTAATACTGCTTGTTTATGTACTCTTCACGGGAAAGAAATTAAAAAAAAAAAAAGAGAGAGAGAGAGAGAGGAGAGAGAGAAAGAAAAGGAAGCCAATGACAAGTTCACTGCTTTTTGAATAGCGATATTTGGGGGCGCCTGGTGGCTCAGTGGGTTAAAGCCTCTGCTTTCGGCTTGGGTCATGATCCCAGGGTCCTGGGATCCAGCCCCGCATCAGGCTCTCTGATCAGCGGGGAGCCTGCTTCCCTGTCTCTCTCTGCCTGGCTCTCTGCCTACTTGTGATCTCTCTCTGTGTCAAATAAATAAAATCTTTAAAAAAGAAAAAAGAAAAGCAATATTTGGCATCATCTTATACCTGATATTAGTCCCCTCAAATCCTTTGGGGAGTAGATGGAATATAAAGAAATTAGTATAATCTAACAAATATTAATCTGCAACTGGCACACCAAAATATAAGTAAAGCATATGGAAATAGAATTTTTCTTAATCTTTTATTCTTAAAGATTGATTTGAAGAATTACTCCATTAAAGGAAACCATACATAATAATCCACTTTCTTATTTTGGGGGAAACAGTTATCTTCTCCATTGCATATACAAACATACATAATAGCAATTAAAAAAAGAAATAGAGCTAAATATTTTAGCGCATGAACTAATTAAAAAACACCAATAACCTGCTTCATTTAGTATAATATCCTAAAGGAAAGTGTATTATGAACTAGGGACCAAAGAAACATCTAAAAGCACTAAGTAGGAGGAAAATCATCTACACATCTGATTTTATTTTACTTATTTTATTTATTTTTTTTAACTTTTATTTTTTAAAGATTTTTATTTATTTATTTGACACACAGAGATCACAAGTAGCCAGAAGGGCAGGCAGAGAGAGAAGGGAGGAAGCAGGCTCCCTGCTGAGCAGAGAGCCCGATGTGGGGCTCGATCCCACCCTGGGATCATGACCTGAGCCGAAGGCAGAGGCTTTAACCCACTGAGCCACCCAGGTGCCCCCATCTGATTTTATTTTATCAATCTGTTTTATGATTGATTAGAATTGTATCAATATCAATTGACCGCAATGACTGCCTTTGGGATTAGTTTGAATTAAGCAAATCTCCTATCCTAGAAGCTGAAATTGTGTGCATTTGTCAGTACTTGTAACCTGAGCACCCATGAGAAGACTTCTCAAATTGGTATTTATTGTATTTTTAATTGGTATATTATCCATGGCCTCATCTTAAAGCCAGAAAATGAGCAGGAGGAAAAGGATTAGAGGCTAAACTGGAAAAAGTGAGAACATTGAGAATATGTTAGAAAGAGAGTTTATAAGAAAGAATGACTTAAACAGACAAATCTCTCATATATAGTATTTTTATTTAGTATGTACAAGACCATGAGCTCAAGAAAAAATGTTGACTTAGAGACAAAGAAATCTTATCTTTAAAAAAAGTCAACACAAGTATTAAAATCTATTTCAGATAACTGGCACAACAATGATTGAATTGAGAAGCCCACTTCTGGCCAAGATGGGACAACAGAAATTTAATTACCTCTCCACTATAAAGAACTGGAATACTAGGCAAATATACATCAAAAAATTTTCAGACATTGGACTACAGGTAACATACAAATGTGATCTCTGACAAAATCAAAGCAGATGAATTTGGTTCTATAACTGACTGACTTTTTTTTTCCCCCCCAGAGGGACATTCTGAGCATTGGAGCAAAAGGGGGCATCCCAAACAAAACATGCAGTTTGCTTATTCAAGAAGCCAAAAATCAGAGTTCAATGACTGAAGCAGGGCAGAGTACTAGAGAGGAAAGAGTTACATAGATAGAAAACCCAAGAAATCTGAAGAGGTTAGAAAGGAGCAACTGCAGGCTTATGAGTTAAATTATTTCAAAGCTCACTCAAGAATGGGAGATGTCTGAGATCCCAAAGATTAATTTTTTAGAGGTGGGATTAAATTATTCAAAGACCAAGACAACCCTAGACTC
>NC_081568.1:123973279-123977722 GCF_022355385.1 Mustela nigripes
GAGTCTAGGGTTGTCTTGGTCTTTGAATAATTTAATCCCACCTCTAATCCCACCTTTGTCTGAGTTTGGTCAATGAAATATGAATGCATGCGATTTATGAAACACCCAGTCCTAGCTCATTAAACCACCCCCTTGATTAATTCTTCACGCTCTTTCTGTCTCCCACCGAGCAAAGGATTCTAACATACTAGGGGATGGCAGAGCCAGTATATTTTCCCCTAATCCAATGACTTATGTCTGTGACATAAGCAAGAAATAAGCTTTTATTACATTAACTCACTGAATTTCTTTTCTATTCATACCAGTTACCCTACCTTGATTATACAGTCAGTTTTTAAAAAATTAAGAATCATACATCTTTACCTGCTCTTGTTGATACACAAATTTTAGTAAGATAAAAGATATTAATAAGCTGTTTTACATAGATTGACCAAATTTACATATGACTGACAGTTAATAACTTCTCTAACTCCAAATTCTTATGTTCTTTTTATTGCCTCACATCACACAACTCCCATACTTATTTCAATGCAATGAAAATCAGAAAGTGGGCTTGGTACGGATTTATGTCAAATTAAGATAATAAAAAAGACTTTCTAGTTCATCAATATTGAGCTCTGAATAATTCAAGTATATTCTAGGATAGTAAACCAAACTAAAACTAAATGCAGCTTATAACAAAGATGTACATCTGAGAATTAAATACACTAATTTTGCTGTTCTTCACATTAACACGATTCAGTATTTATAGTCCCATAACGGGTTTATTTCCCTTATATAGAATGAGATAATAACCACTGATGAAATTTCTTCATTTTCAGAGCTCTGAAGCACACAGCCAAATACCCTTTTTTTCAATATTTCATGCTTATGATATTTAGCAAAGCTTATTTCATCTTATTTCATACAAAGGTAATCATGTATCAACTTAAAACAAAGCCATACTACAATCCCTTTGCATATGGATGCAATATAATGCAAATCTATTAAAATGTGTGATTTCTTCCTGCACTTAAGTTTCATATAAATTCTTTCTAGTTATTAGCACCGTCTCTGAATGCAATGCACACTCTTCAACATATCTTTTTTCCCCAAGATGCAACATATTATTAATAATAGGAAAACATCTTCTACCTTTTTAAAAAGCTCTATTATTTATCTTCTGGTATATTGTCCAGATATAAATAAATATGTCCAAAAAAATGCCCACCCGTTGTATATGGAAATAGTTACTTCATAAATCTAGAGAGAACATAAAATGACAAAAATTGTCAGGCACATGTTTCATCCTTCTGTGGTCATTGATTAAAATATGCCTAATTCTGCTTCCAAAGTTTATTTTAAGGAAATTATTATCATTCTAAGGAATTAATATGCCCAAAGATTTAGCCTTAACTTTATTCATTGCAGCAATTTATGTTTTTATTGTATATAACTGTCTTTGCCATTACAAAGAACTAGTTAAGAACAAAACAACAACTAAAAATCTCTGAACTTCTTATTTGCAGGAGGGGTATGTAAGTCCTATTTTCTTCATTGGGGATGCGACTTGAATTTTGTCATAACATAGACATACTAGAGTTGCCTAACCAAGTCAAGGACTACTACACTTGCCTTTGTATCTTGATACTTTGGTAAATCAAAAGTAGAAAAAACAAGTCTTTTTCAAAGTTTGTTATTACATAGTGCCCTGGGTAAAATTTATTCTAGATTGGGGGGGGAAAAAGTGTTATTAATAGATTGAATCCAACTGATTAAACCTATTTATCCAGGGGCGCCTGGGTGGCTCAGTGGGTTAAGCCTCTGCCTTAGGCTCAGGTCATGATCTCAGGGTCCTGGGATAGAGCCCTGCATTGGGCTCTCTGCTCAGCAGGGAGTCAGCTTCCTCCTCTCTCCCTGCCTGCTTCTCTCTCTACTTATGATCTCTGTCTGTCAAATAAATAAAATCTTTCAAAATAAATAAATAAATAACCCTATTTATCTGAAACAAGTATCAGTTTTTGTTTTTTTAAGATTTTTATTTATTTATTCGACAGAGAGAATCACAAGTAGGCAGAGAGGCAGGCAGAGAGAGAGGAAGGGAAGCAGGCTCCCTGCTGAGCAGAGAGCCCGATGTAGGGCTCGATCCCAGGACTCTGGGATCATGACCTGAGCCGAAGGCAGAGGCTTTAACCCACTGAGTCACCCAGGCGCCCCAAGTATCAAGTATTTGAATGTAGTGTAACTTCTTATCTGCAGAACACCTCTAAATCAGGACTTAAAGTTGTTTGTAACAGAGGCTTCTCTGTGTCCTTACGAAACTATTATCCCCTCAGAAAATGGTGGGCCAAAGGGACTTGGAGCTAACAATGTTAAATGTGCTTCATTGATTATATAGTTCATTTGCTGAAAATTTCTCATTAATAGTGGTGATCATGACTGTTGAAAATCCTTTATAAAATACCAGCTATCCAACTAATTTCCAGAATCATAATTACTTTTATCCTAAATGGTATATTTTCATGTCAATTCTTTAAATATGATGATTAATTTGCTTCCCTAACTATACTCCTCATAAATGACATTACTTAATGAGCCAAAAAAAAAAAAAAAAATCCCTCCGAATTGGGAGCATCAAAGCCTTATGCTTAATTCTAATTTTTTTTTCCTGAAACTTCAATTAAATAATATTGTCAAAATATAACCATCCTATTACTTTACATCATAAAATAATTTGGGGGACAAAAAAAACAGGTTTTAAAATACATTTTTTGCTAACTAGAACAGCCTTCTATCATTTTATCAAACATAGTCATTTACATGGAAATCAGAGGAGAAATTGTAAAGTGCCCAAGGTCCTTCCTTCAGACTCAGGTATACTCAAGAGTCAGATTTTCCTGAAGATTTTCAGGAGGCATTTTGAGTGACAAATGCTTCAGACAGTTGTGAGAGGCTTAGGCCAGCTCAGGAATAACAAAGAGGGAGGGATAAAGTAAGTAGATTAGAGTCCACACCCAGGATGAAAGTTTGCCAAAGAAGCAGAGCCAAGGGCCTTTGCAGAAGAATCATCCTACATCATATTTTTTTTATGAAAGATATGTTATGATTCAGTTCCTTTAAAGCCTGTCAAATATTTTATAACAGGTTCATAATGGAGTAGCTGATTGCAAGAGAGACTGGACCCCTTCCTTGCCCGGTGACATATTCTAGGTAAGCAGCAAAATGGAGAGTAAACTTAGGTCCTAGTGGTAATGACCACCATAAGTCTTTGCAATCAACAAAGGGCCTCAGATGCAGACTTTTGCCATCAATAAACCAAAAACGTTGTTATATGGATGGTGAGGGAATTGTTCTTGTGTTAGAAATTTGCATCTGGATAATATAGGCCTGTAAACATATCACAACATTATGCGCTACCCTGTTGTGGTAGCTCTTCATTTTTAAGATACCAGGTGTTTCGAAGAATGGCTATATCCCAGTTTTCTCATGAATTCTGAGAGGTACTCAACATGTTTACTGGCTGGTTAACAAATTAGGAAAATCTTGATCAGATTTCAGTTTGTATTCTTCAAGATTTCTTTTCCAAAGTAGAACTCTATTAATTCTAAATGTTTAGGGAATTTAGTCAGGCTTATAGCAATCTTCTTACGGTTTTTAAAGGCTGAAATTAGCTTCTTAAATAATGGTAGGTGCTTGAGTTAATTCCCTCTTCATTGTTAAAGACTTTATTTAGGTAAATAGCTGTCTACCTGGCATTTTACAGGAGTAGGATACAAAATGCTCTAGCACCACCTGGAGGTGCTTATTTGGGTGCCTAAGAGAGACCCACCCTCTGACCCAGAATGTTCATGAACAAAGGACAGTGAGTTCTTTGCGTGCTTGTGCTTGCAAGGTTCCGCAGAATCACATTGAAAAAACATTTCAACTAGGCTGTAGAAAGATAAAGAAAGATAACAGACCCTTTTTAAGTAGCAGTTTGATTCTGACTGAAGGATTATTTCAGGTTACAGATCCTTGAGAAAAATTATTAAATGTTTTTCTTTTTACTAAAAGGATATGGTAACCCTCAATTAAAAATTAGGACAATTTAACAGAAGACATGAACAGACACTTCTCCAAAAAAGACATACAAATGGCTAACAGACATATGAAAAAATGTTCATCATCATTAGCCATCAGGGAGATTCAAAACAAAACCACATTGAGATACCACCTTACACCAGTTAGAATGGCCAAAATTAACAAGACAGGAAACGTGTGTTGGAGAGGATGTGGAGAAAGGGGAACGCTCTTACACTGTTGGTGGGAATGCAAGTTGGTGCAGCCACTTTGGAAAACAGTATGGAGATTCCTTAAGAAATTAAAAATAGGGACGCCTGGGTGGCTCAGTGGGTTAAGCTGCTGCCTTCTGCTCGGGTCATGATCTCAGGGTCCTGGGATGGAGCCCCTCGTCGGGCTCTCTGC
>NC_081568.1:123977822-124137071 GCF_022355385.1 Mustela nigripes
GGTGGGAATGCAAGTTGGTGCAGCCACTTTGGAAAACAGTATGGAGATTCCTTAAGAAATTAAAAATAGGGACGCCTGGGTGGCTCAGTGGGTTAAGCTGCTGCCTTCTGCTCGGGTCATGATCTCAGGGTCCTGGGATGGAGCCCCGCATCGGGCTCTCTTCTCAGCAGGGAGCCTGCTTCTCTCTCTCTCTCTCTGCCTGCCTCTCCATCTACTTGTGATCTCTCTCTGTCAAATAAATAAAAAAAAATTAAAAATAGAGCTTCCCTATGACCCTGCAATTGCACTACTGGGTATTTACCCTGAAGATAAGATGTATTGAAAAGAAGGGCCATTTGTACCCCAATGTTCATAGCAGCAACAACCATAATCGCCAAATCGTGGAAAGGGCCAAAATGCCCTTTAACAAAGAAATGGATAAAGAAGATATGGGCCATATATACAATGGAATATTATGCCTCCATCAGAAAAAATGAATACCCAACTTTTGTTTCAACATGGACCGATCTGGAGGAGATTTTTCTGAGTGAAATAAGTCAAGCAGTCAATTATCATATGGTTTCACTTACTTATGGAGCATAAGAAATAACATGGAGAACATTAGGAGAAGGAAAGGAAAAGTGAATTAGGGGAAATTGGAGGGGGAGACAAACCATGAGAGCCTGTGGATTCTGAGAAACAAACTGAGGGTTTTGGAGGGTAGGGGGGTAGGAAGATAGATGAGCCTTGTGGTGTATATTAAAGAGGGCACCTATTGCATGGAGCATTGGGTGTGGTGCATAAACAATGAATCTTGAGGCGCCTGAGTGGCTCAGTGGGTTAAAGCCTCTGCCTTCAACTCAGGTCTGATCCCAGGGTCCTGGGATCGAGCCCCGCATCGGGCTCTCTGCTCAGCGGGAAGCCTGCTTCTCCCTCTCTCTCTCTCTCTCTCTCTCTGCCTGCTTCTCTGCCTACTTGTGATCTCTGTCAAATAAATAAATAAAATCTAAAAAAAAAAAAAAAAACCAACAACAATGAATCTTGGAACACTGAAAAAATTTTTTTAAAAAATTAGTAGGACAATTAGTAGGACAATTTAAGTGTGACAGATGCAAAAACACTGGGATGGTATTTCCTAACTGGTTAGGAAATTGTCACTGTGAGTGAATGGGTGAGTGATATATTAACTAATAATATGTTTTATTATTAATATTTTATTTTCTTTTTATTACTATTAATTAATTAATTTATTATTAATTAATTTATTATTAATTATGATTTTTACTAATAATGTGTTTAATTACTGACTTCTTTGACTATTCACATGATTTCTTTAGGTCTTTATGTATGATCAAACTAATCTTTCCATCATTTTTACTAATGTAACAAGAAGTTATATAATCAATTTGTACATTTCCTGGAATATGCCATTGATATACCAATGACCCAAACCTGGAATCTACCATTTTCCCAGTTGCTCTGGTTTCCTTTTGGTGGAAAATTATGTTAAGAAACCACAATCTGGGCCCTCGAAAAATTTATTGTTACTGAGCTGGTCATTGTTCCTACAGGTTTATAGCAGACACAATTATAAATGGTTTTTTAACAAAAATATATCTCAGTTCATACTTAAAACTTCAGTTCAAAATTCTGGATTTACTGACCTTATATCTAGATATACTTTCTCTCATGCCAAAAATCCTGGTTCTTAAAGCAAAAATTACCCATTTGCTTTATCCAACACGTATACTCCATCTCAAAATAACCACTATGATAAATTGAAAACTCTCGACAATTTTCCATTTTGTTCTCAGTATATTCTCTAATGATGTATGATAAGATCATTCTGCCTTACAGTTTTTTAGAATAGTTCCTACTTACGTAGTTATGTCACCAACTAGATAAAAATTTAAGCTCATTTGTTTTACTATATTTTTATTTAACGTTTCATAATTACCTAAAATACTTATATATCTTCTCTGGAGAAAGGACTCCAAATCTACAAAACATGTTACAGTCTAGGAATTCTAACTTCTACCCACTCTGTCCACCTTAATGCTACCTTTATCAATATTAATATTTGTAATTTTATGTTTTATCTTTCCATTATTTTATTTTAGTGTAAACAAATGTGTTTATGCATATAAGTAACAGCACTCTGCATATTTTTTTTTTTACTTTGTTTCTTTCACTTAATACATCCTGGAGATAAGATTTCATATTTATTGGTATTTATTTGATAAATATACCAAGTACCATTTATATTTATTGTGATGTCCAATATTTGGGCTTCACTTCTGTCATATTATTTTATAGATATACATTTTCATATATATGTATATTTGTGTTTTGTATATATATTTTTTATCATGTGATTTATTTTATTCTCTCTAACAGTACACCTTTCAGTATTTAGAAATTTTGCAGTTTTGTTCTAACAGTTTACAGTTTGGGATTTTTTTTTTAAAGATTTTATTTATTTATTTGAGAGAGAGCATGAGCGAGGAGAAGGTCAGAAAGCGAAGCAGACTCTCCATGGAGCTGGGAGCCCTGATGTGGGACTCCGGGATCATGGACCTGAGCCGAAGGCAGTCGTCCAACCAACTGAGCCACCCAGGCGTCCCCAGTTTGGGATTTTTTAAGGATTTTATTTATTTATTTGAGAGACAGTGAGTGAGACAGAGAGCACAAGCAGAAGAGGCACAGTGAGAGGGAGAAGCAGACTCCCCTCTGAGCAGGGGGAGTGCTTTGGGATTTTTTTAAATTGGAATCACACTCAATACACAACTTAAATTGTAGAGAATTGATTTAATTATAATATAGTCTTCTAGTCTCTGTGATCATCATTTATCCATTTATTCATGTTTTATTTTAATTTATTCAGCAAAATGTTAGATTTTCCTAAGTTCTTAAACATTACTTCATAGATTTCTTCCATAGTATTTTGTTGCTGCTGATGCTATTATAAATGAAATACTTATAATTGGTTATTTTTAAATGTGTAAACTATTGATTTTTCTTTGTTGATCTTGCATTTTATCTTGCTGGACTTCCCTATTAGTGCTAAATTTAATTAAATCTCTTATTTTGAGATAATTTTAAGTTCACATTCAATTGTAAAAAATAATAGAGAGTTCCCCATTATCTTTTTATTCAATTCCCCACCAGGAAAACATCTAAAATTCTAATAGATAACATGTTTGCAGTTTAACTACATACTTGCAAAATCTAATCTTGTTACAATTTTTCATCGGTGTCTAGTATATATTTTATGATCTAAAATAATTACAATTTATTAAGTTTTCTCAGTACACTCTTTGTAAAAATTGACTAAGAATTTCAAATTTTAAATTATATAAACTAAAATGTAAACAGTGAAAAATCTTGCAGAACACAAATGCTATTGTTCTGAAATAACCAAAACCAAACAAAGCATTTGACAGTTAGGGACTTCTTAATGTCTGAAGTATAGAGACTGTGTTATGGGCCTATTCTTAAATTTTTAAATAAAATATTCTTCATGATCCATATGTTATCTGTTCATCAAAAGTCAAGGTGCAGAGAAATGATTGGAAAACCTTCTAAGAGCTGTTTGATTTCTGCTCATCTCTAATAGGCAAATACCCGTTGTAACCACAAAGGTTCAAAAGACAGCTAAAAGTATCACTTTTTTATTGACTTGGTAAACTGAGGTATATGGAACTTGAGGCCATAATTTCATATCTTAACAGCTACCTTTTCTTTCTCAAAAATGACACACTGACAACATATATGCTAAATTCATGGAGATGTGAATGGAATATATAAACCGTGTACTGAACTCATTATGCTTTCTAGACTTTTGCTTTCATTTAGAAGGAAAAGTACAAGTGTATTACTATTCATTTCAGGCATTATTGGTACATTTAAATTAAAAGTAGAAATTAGCATAAATTAAGCAATCGAAACTAAAAGAGTGCCATTTGGTTGGAACCTTTCAACAGTTTCTCCTTCAACAATCATCCCCATTTCGTAGATTTCAATTCCGGTATGACAACATACAAAATGATTAGGAAGGAAAATTCTATTTATATTTTTCACCATAAGAAATTTCATAAGACAAAGACTTTGGAAATAGAGGAAATAAAAAGCTTATTTCAATTATACCGACAATGTTGAGACATTTGTATATACTTAGACTAACTTGAATAAAAAATAGAAGGATGCATTTATTTTATTTTTAAAGACTGTGTTTATTTATTTGAGAGGAAGAGAAAGCATGAGCAGTAGGAAGGGCAGAGCAGCGATCAGGGCCTGGATCCTAGAATCTTGAGATCATGACCCAAGATGAAGTCAGATGCTTATCTGACAGAACCACACAGGTGCCCCCAGAAGAATTTTTTTTTTAAGTATCTCTCAAACTCTCTGCATGTTTCTCTATGTTCCCTGCACTGAAGACTTTTTAAAATCATGTACAGAGTAAGGAAGCTGTTAATATCTAATGATTAACACCCTACATATGTATTTTTTCATAGACTCACATTTTATCAACAAAAATGCAAGTTATATATTGTTCAATAGTATGTGCATACTCATAACTTAAATTCATTATTTCTATTCTCTGGCATTGTCTAAGAACATAAAAGTAACAAATATGGTTTTGCCTGTCTTACAAAAATAAAATACATAAAATATTTTTAAATTTTTTCAGAGTTTACTCTAATCATCAGTCATGCTAACTTTTTCCGTAATTTCTGTGTCAGCATTGTTTAGTAAAGATATAATGTGAGTCACAGATGTAAATTTAATTTTTTAGTATCCATTTTTTATGCTTAAAAATTTTTAAAAATAATTTCAATATATTTTAAATTCAATATATCCAAAATATAATCATTTTGATATTTAATAAAAAACAAATTGAAATAAATAAATATTTCCCATATTTAATAAATAAATAAAATAAAAAATAAATGAACATTTAAAAAATAAATTTAATAAATAAATAATAAAAATAATAAATAATTAAAAGCTTATCACTTCAATATTTTATATCCTTCATTTTTCATGCTAATTCTAAAATTGGTTGCATACTTGGAACCTTTGGTGTATCTCACTTCAGGTTAGACTCATTTCAAGTGCCAATAGCCACATATGGCTAGTGGCTCCCATACTGGACAAGTTGAGATGAGTCAGGTCATTATGCATTTTACAACTTATGAATAGTCTCTACAAATTTTAAGGTGTAGAAGGTGCCACTGTTGCCTCAAAAATAAATTGCCTTCTAGTACATGCCTGTTATAAGATACAGAATTATTAAGGTACATCTAACTTGGTTATACCTAAGGGAAATGGGTATAAGTCAGCTGAGAGATCAACAATGTATATGCAGGCATAAACCAACAATACAAAATTGCCTACCACTTGGTACCATCCTTAGAATCACACTTTCAGCCATAGCTTTTTTTCTCTCTCTCTCATTAAACTTTTGTTTTAATGGATCTCAAATTCGTTGACAGATTTTTGGTCAAGTTGTTTCCATTAAAAAGTAGATTTTAAAAACTAAGAACTTAAAACTTCCACACATACACACAAAAACAAATAGTCCACAAAACATTCTCCTTTCCTTCTGAAGGTTTTATAATGCACTGTTAGCACTAACCAGTCTTTTACTCTTAAACGTAAATGGCCAACTGACATAAACAGTTCTGAGACCATTCTTCCACCACTGATTGAGACTGGGTGGCAGGTACTGGGGAGAATTTTCCTTTAGCCTTCTGAGCTTTCTGGGCCAACTTGGTGACCTTGCCAGCTCCAGCTGCCCACAGAAGAATAGTCAGAGAAGCTCTCAAAACACTAGGCTTGCCAGGAACCATGGCAGCATCACCAGATTTCAAGAACTTGCGACCATCTTCCAGCTTTTTTCCAGAACAACAATCTATCATCTCCTTCAGTTCATCAAACTTTCAAGCAATATGAGCTATGTGACAATCCAGCACAGGTGCATACCCAGCACTGGTCTGGCTTGGATGGTTCAGAATAACTACCTGAGCCATGAAGGTAGATACTTCCATTGGTGGGTACTGGTACTTCCATTTTTGCTGCCACCAATCACATTGTCACGACAAACATCTTTGACAGATACATTCTTGACATTGAAGCCCACGCTGTCCCCAGAAAGAGCCTCACTCAGAGTTTTATGGTGCACTTCAACAGACTTTACTTCAGTTGTAACATTGACTGGAGCAAATCAATTCCAGGTTTAAGAACAGCAGTCTCCACTCATCCCAGAGGGACAGTACCAATACTACCAATTTTGTAGGTGTCCTGGAGGGGTAGATACAAGGGATTATCAGTTGGACAAGTTGGTGTCCAAGTGCAATCCAGAGCTTCAAGCAGTGTGGTTCCACTGGCATTCCCATCTTTACAGTTGACCTTCCATCCCCCAAACCAAGGCATGTTAGCACTTGGCTCCAGCATTTTGTCACCATTCCAACAAGAAACTGGCACAAATGCTTTCTTTTTCTTTTTCTTTTTTTAAAGATTTTATTTATTTATTTGACAGACAGAGATCACAAGTAGGCAGAGAGGCAGGCAGAGAGAGAGAGGAAGGGAAGCAGGCTCCCTGCTGAGCAGAGCTTGATGCCAGGACCCTGGGATCATGACCTGAGCTGAAGGCAGCAGCTTTAACACACTGAGCCACCCAGGTGCCCCATAGCCAATTTTCTTAATGTAGGTGCTGACTTCCTGAATAATTTCCTGTAGTTCTTCTGGCCTTAGGGTGACTCAGTAAAATATGTTTTTTTAAATATCAGCAATTAGTTGTTTTATACCCAATGTATAAGCCAGACGGGCATGCTCATTGGTCTGCCCATTCTTGGAGACACCTGCTTCAAATTCGTCCACACCAGCAGCCACAATCGGGACAGCAAAGTCAGCCTGAGATGTGCCTGTCATCATGTTTTTGATAGAGTCTCTATGTCCTGGGCCATCAATGATGGTCATGTAATACTTGCTGGTCTCGAATTTCTACAGGGAGATATCAATGGCGATACCATGTTCATGTTCAGCTTCAGTTTATCCAAGACCTGGGAAAACTTAGTGGAGCCTCTTCCCTCTCAGCAGCCTCCTTCTCAGATTTTTCCATAGTTCTTTTGTTGATCCCACCACATGAATAGATCAGATGACCAGTAGTGTTAGAATTGCCCAAATCCACGTGTCCAATGACAATGATGTTGTTGTGAGTCTTTCCCTTTCCCATTTTGGTTTAGGTTTAACAGTGGTTTTCACAACATCGATGTTCTGGTGGCAGACCCATTTTGAAAAAACAGCTATAGCTTTTTGTCCATTTGTTATTGTCCACTTCATAAAAGACACAGTATGGAAAAAGGGGGGGGGAACCCTTCTATCTGAAAATCTTTTAATTGTTTAAAAATTAAAAGTTCCTTTAAGAAGTCTATTGAAAAAGTGATCAAAAGTTAGCAGACTTTTCTTTCTTTTTTTTTTTTTTTTGGTAAAGGGCCATAGAGTAATATTTTAGGTTTTGCGGGCCATACAGTCCTTGTCATACCTATTCAACTCTGCCATTGTAGTGGGGGAAAAAACAAAGATACTATGTAAACAAATGGATGTACCTGTGATTCAATAAAACAATTGACAAAAACAGATGGTAGGACCACAGTTTGTAACCCTTGGTCTAAACTACTTTCCTTTCAAGTAAAAGGAAACCAGGTCAAACTTAATGAATATTTATTGACAGTAACAATGACAACAACAAAATCTTAGTGGAAATGTTCAAAAGATGTTATCAGGTACCCATTTTTTCTCCACTTCTCGGCCATTAAAATCTTCAGATTTAAATGCCTTTACGGTTGCCAAACTGTGGAAAGAACCAAGATGCCCTTCAACGGACGAATGGATAAGGAAGATGTGGTCCATATACACTATGGAGTATTATGCCTCCATCAGAAAGGATGAATACCCAACTTTTGTAGCAACATGGATGGGACTGGAAGAGATTATGCTGAGTGAAAAAAAAGTCAAGCAGAGAGAGTCAATTATCATATGGTTTCACTTATTTGTGGAGCATAACAAATAACATGGAGGACATGGGGAGATGGAGAGGAGAAGGGAGTTGTGGGAAATTGGAAGGGGAGGTGAACCATGAGAGACTATGGACTCTGAAAAACAATCTGAGGGTTTTGAAGGGGCTGGGGGGTGGAAGATTGGGAGAGCCAGGTGGTGGGTATTAAGGAGGGCACGTATTGCGTGGAGCACTGGGTGTGGTGCAAAAACAATGAATACTGTTACACTGAAAAGAAATTAAACAAATAAATGCCCTTACTGTTCATGATCTCAGAAGGAAAGAAAGTAACTCTCTCTGGCAACTATATCAATTTCTGGGGGAAAAAATATTGAGGCCTTTCTTAAGCCATTTTCCCATCCTTGGATCAACTGACGTTCCCAATGGAAGGAGGTCTCTTAATGGTCAACACAGCCCCCATTTCCACACACATAAAATCAGAAATGAGAGAAGAGATAAGTAGAAAATAAGAGGAAAAAAAGGAATAACTTATGAAAAAGAAGGAAAGAAATAGAGTGCAGATACAAAGTTACTCACCAATGGCATCATATCTCAGCACATTATCACTCCTGATGCATTAATTCCAGTGAACAACGGAATACTAAAAACAACGAGGACTTTTTCACCTGAGAGGATCAGGCACTGGGGTGGGATAGGGGACAAAACCAGACTCTAGATATAATGATAGCCTCATGTTAAGTAGAAGACAATATGTAGAGATTATAACAAAGACATTCAGTGATCCAGACTGGGGGAAAATCGCCAGAGACAGAGGATTTCCAACAGGCAAGTCAATCACTGCACCAAACAATCTGAATCAAGGGAAGGTATCCTGACAGAGGTGACTGGCATTCAAGGAAGGCAGTCCTGCCTCACAGCATTTGGGTTATCATTTTAGTTTCTAAAAGACTGCAGATATCAGAGACAGAAAGTGATGGATATTGGATTTCAACCTAAAAAGCACAATGATCTGAGTTGATGCTGAGAGGTGGTACTGTGCTACTAACGAATACCTGACCGTTGGTCTGGAGTTCCTTCAACTCCCCTACCCAAGGTCAGGATTTTTTTTTTTTTTAAAGATTTTATCTATTTACCTGATGGAGAAAGAGATCACAAGCAGGCAGAGAGGCAGGCACAGAGAGAGGGAGAAGCAGGCTCCCCGCTGAGCACAGAGCCTGATGCGGGGCTCGATCCCAGGACCCTGAGACCATGACCTGAGCGGAAGGCAGAGGCCTAACCAACCCACTGAGCCACCCAGGCGCCCCCAAGGTCAGGATTTTCCTAGAACATGAAAAAAGAGCTGAGTCTGAAACTGAAGATCAGTTCTTAGGCAGCTTATTTCCACAAAGAAATATTTATTTATTTATTTATTTATTTGTCAGAGAGAGAGTGCACAAGCAGGGGGAACAGCAGGCAGAGAGAAGCAGGCTCCCTGCTGAGCAAGGAGCCAGATATGGGAGTGACCTGAGTCAAAGGCAGATGCTTAACCAACTGAGCCACTCAGGCATTCCATTCACACAGGTATAAGATGTGGAAACTGAGCAGAGTTTTAAGAACAGAGGATATTTTTAAGGATTATAAGGAAAGATCCTGTTCTTTAAGATGGTTGGGGGTTTTGTTTTTATTTTATTATAATTTGAGTTCAACAGGCAATGAGCAATAATGCTTTGCATATGATTTGAGAAATTCAATAAAATCTTTTAGTTCATCATTAAAAGTAATATTTAAATGTTTCTTATGACATATTTCTAGGGTATACCCTAATACATAATTAAAATGGAAACCATTTCCTCTGGTATAAAGCTGAGAAAATAAAGCTTTGGTATGATAGAAAAAAGTTTCTATTTAATAATATGTGAAAATATGAATAAGTAATAATTTATAATATGGTTAACAGCTAAGAGTTGCTATAACAGAGAGATCCCAAAATATTGTGGCTTCAATGTGATAGCAGTTTATTTTTCCTTAATATGACAACGCAGAGTGGGGTGGTCTAGCAGCTCTGGTCACCAAGTTTACGTAGGTTCCCAGGCTGTCAGGGCAGCGCATCCAACTTTAGTTTCCATCTCTTAGTTCAAGAAGACTGCTCAGTTCTTACCATTTCCCAGTCAGGGATAGCCAGAAATAAGAAAAAGAAAAGAAGCAGCAGCTTCTGCAGCAGGGTGGGGGGTGAAGAGGGGGAAGAGTAAGCAAGCAGTGTCTTAAGAAGAAAGCGGTATAGGGGCGCGTGGGTGGCTCAGTGGGTTAAGCCGCTGCCTTCGGCTCAGGTCATGATCTCAGGGTCCTGGGATCGAGTCCCGCATCGGGCTCCTTGCTCAGCGGAGAGCCTGCTTCCCTCTTTCTCTCTCTGCCTGCCTTTCCGTCTACTTGTGATTTCTCTCTGTCAAATAAATAAATAAAATCTTAAAAAAAAAAAAAAGAAAGCGGTATAGAAGTGTCACATATCTTCTACAGTCACCCTACTGATAAGAAATTAGTTATATGGTCATACGTATCATTAGTAGATACAGAGAAACTGGAATGGTTTGAGTCTATTCAGTAAGAGAGGAGATTGGACCCAAGTGTCTATCAACAGAGGAATGGAGAAGAAGATGTAGTATACACACACACACACACACACACACACACACACACACTGGAATAATATTCAGCCATTAAAAGGAGTGAAATTTGCCATTTGCAAGGACATGAATGGAGCTAGAAAGTATTATGCAAAGCAAAACAAATCAGAGAAAGACAAATACCATATGATGTCACTCATGTATAGAAAAAGAAAACAAATGATCAAAGGGGAATAAAAGAAAAAAAGAAATAAAAAAGAAAAGAAAAGAAAGAGAGAGAGAGAGAGAGACAAACCAAGAAACAGACCCTTAACTATACAGAACGAACTGAAGGTTACTGTTAGGGAGGTGATCAGGGGATAGGTGAGACAGGTGATGGGAATTTAAGAGGGCACTTGTGATGAGCACTGGGTGATGTATGGAATTGTCAAATCAGTATACTGCACCCCTGAAACTAACATAACACTGTATACTATCTATACTGGAATTAAAAATAAATAAATAAGCACACATATCTTTAAAAAACAAGAGAGATAGGAGACGGGATATTGGAGCTTGAGCTCCAACCTCTATCATTCATGCCTGTAACAAGCATTAAGTAATTGCTTAATGAGATTAATTATCACTGAAAATAGCAATATATATATATATGTATATATATATATATATATATATATATATATTTTTTTTTTTTTTTTTTTTTTTTTTTTTTTTATGTTTTTTTTTTTAAGAACCATTTACTGGGGCGCCTGGGTGCCTCAGTGGGTTAAAGCCTCTGCCTTCAACTCAGGCCATGATCCTAGGGTCCTGGGATCAAGCCCCATATCAGGCCCTCTGCTCCACAGAGAGCCGGCTTCCTCCTCTCTCTCTGACTGCTTCTCTGCCTACTTGTGATCTCTGTCTGTCAAATGAATAAAAAAAAAAATCTTTAAAAAAAAAATCATTTACTTACTTTAGAGAGAGGGAAAGAGAGAGAGATTGGAGTGTGGGGTAGAGGCGGAGGACAGAGAAGAAAAGTAGAGTCTGTGCTGAGCACAGAGCCCCACACAGAGCCCCATCTCATGACCCTGAGATCACAACCCAAGCAGAAACCAAGACTTAAGGGCTTAACTGAATGCACCACCCAGGCACCCCCTCAAAAAAAGATTTTTAAAAATAGAACACAGTTACTGTTCTTGAGAAACACACAGTGTACTGAGGATGTCCATGGAAACAATTTTAGCAGAATAACTGGGCTATACTGGAGTACCCTTATTAGGTTCTCTGAGCACAGAGAAAAAAATACTACTGTCCACATAAGAAAGTCAACAAAAAGTTCATAATGGAGGTAGTGTTTAAGCTTAATCTATTTAAAAGATTATGAGGTCACCAGGTAACATAAGAAAGAGTACTTTGGTCATCAAAGCCTTGGCATAATGTAATGGCCTTGGGTGATGGCAAGTAGCCTTTTATGAGCAGATCTATTCAAAGTGTGTGTGTGTGTGTGTGTGTGTGTGTGTGTGTGTGTACATGCACATGCACGCATGTGGATATAGGTTTGTATTAGGGCAGAGTAGTGAAGTGGGGGAATGAGAGAACATAAGTTAAGAAAGGTACAGAGGGTCCTTGTAAGGAGTTTGGAAGTGATTATGAATCCATTGAAGGATTTTAGGCAGAGCAGTGATGAGGTAGACTGGCATATCAGAAATTTCATTTTGGTTGAAGTCTCCTCTTATAAGGGCCACAAGGGAAGAAACATTCTTCATTTTAATTAAAAAAAAAAAACATTTATTGAACACTGTCTTTGTGCCAGACCTATTCTCTGTCCTCCTACTAAAAGCCAATTTTCAGAAAAATCGAAGATAAAGGAATCAATTTTGTTGCCTGGAGACATTTCCCATTTTGAAAATTTCTCTCTTAGGACACAACTTAGTCTTTAAAAGACAGAAAAGACGAGGAAAATACAGTTTTTCATTTACAGTGGTCTCCATTTTCATCCCCACTGGGTTCAAACAGCAGGTTCCTCAGGCTCTTATGTAAAACATAGACACAAAAACAAAAACCCTTCTAGCAAGTTTACCCCTATAGGTTACAGATATAACTGGGTTCGAGAGGTGAGCGAAGTTTCGAAACAATGAGTAAAAGTATCATATCTCTTCAGGCAGTTGGCCCATTACCCACAAATGCAGCCCTGAATTTTATGGGTGGATCTCATCTTATTTACATGGGACCACAGAGGAAATAACACAGAGAACCAGGAAATTGGCACTCTTAGTTACTTAAGATGAGAACCAGTTCCATGGCTTTCCACAGCTATTTTCATTTCTTACCATTCTTTGTGGATGAAAAGAACTTTTGAGTTGGGAATTTTGTCACTGTATAATTGGATCTGGCCAGATAGTACTGCAAACTATTTAGTGCTGTCTGATGTATAAAATCTTCTTTCTATTTCCCAGTGATCTCAGTCAACTCATTATAAATTATTTTAGTAATGAAGCTGTTGTAATACAAAAAGACCACTAAAAATTTCTAGAAATATCATGCAGACATTAATGTATTTTCACCAGCAGATGGCATTATTTAGTTTTTTAAAGGTTAAAAAAAAAAACCTATACAGACCTAATACCAGCAACGAAGTATCCAAAATAATTTAATGAGTGAATAATCTTGTTTCAAACAAAAGAATCATCAAAGAAATGGATTAACGTGTTCCCTTTGTTCCAGCACCATCCATCTCTCTAAGAGGTTGCTTCTTTTGAAACCAGCTGAAGATTAATTATGTATATGGGACACTTTGGGGGGCACTGAAAGAGGAGAATTGGGCCACAAGTGCTCATATTTGGAAACAGATGGTTTGAAAATGAATAAAGGTAATTAATAATAATGATGTCTTGACTGCACGGAGCAGCTGTCCTCCTCAGAGCTCAAAAAGCTTCCTTCATTATCTCATTCATCCTCCCTATGTTTAAGCATGACATCAGGAACTGCATCTACACACCTTGTGTTTTGTTTGTTTTGTTTTGTTTTATATTTGGGGGACAGTAAAAATCCCTCCTGATAGAACAGATCTACATTCATGGTTACAATTGCAACATAGAAAAATACCCTGCAGGTTGTTTTAAATAATGGAACAAAACCATGAATACCACAAATAGGTAAAATTGCTTGAGGTAGTGGGGAAACAAGGTAGAGGAACTTGGAAATATTTGTTATGGAAATTCATACCCAAGAATACTTCTCTACGTATCAGATAGTTTTTAAAATGTGGGCTGAGATGGAGAGGAGTTATTTATATAGGGTGTGAACTAGAATGTAAGGTATCTGTTGACTAAATTAGAAAATACTTTTGGGCTTTTTCCCACTGACACTATGCCAACTTCTTTCTAGAATACAAAGTCTTGTGAATATTAAAGAAACCTAAAATACTCTTGTTTTCTAAGAAACCCTACAACTGAAAAGCATAATTTGTTAACATGGTAATCTAAGGACAAATTTAGTTTTGAAAAAATCTTTCTACTGAGAAATTGTAATCTGATAAGAGGATGCCAGCCTGAGAAGTAATTTTTTTTAAGTAAGTGAAAAATCTATTTTAGAAGACGTTAGCTTTAACTCGTGTTTCATACTATATTTATATTGGAGAATTGTGTCTCACAAAGCAAAAACAGTAAGGGCCTACCAGAAAATAATAGATCAAGTCTAAACACACACCTCCTTCCTTTTTGTCTGAGTGGATTCCTGTATTCATGATCTCTTCTTCTATTTCTGGCTGCTTCCGACTTTCCCCTCCAGCCCTCCTTACCCCTCTTCCAAACCTACCTATCAGATATGCCTCCGGATGACGACAAGAGCCATCAATCACTGTCTCTGTGTTCCTTCTGCTTTATTGGGTGGCAGTCATAGGATGCTTCAAGGGGAAAGATACAATTTTTCAGAACCTATGTCTAAGAGAAAAGCCCTCTTCCCCCAGGCAGAGCCCTAGATGAACTTGTAACAATTTTCCAATAGAATTTCTATCAGTATTTTGAAAAGCTATGATTCCTTTTTCTTTTTTTTTTAATATTTTATTTATTTATTTAACAGAGAGAGAGAGATCAAAAGTGGGCAGAGAGGCAGGCAGAGAGAGAGGGGGAAGCAGGCTCTCCACTGAGCAGAGAGCCCGATGTGGGGCCCAATCCCAAGACCCTGAGATCATGACCTGAGCCGAAGGTAGAGGCTCAACCCACTGAGCAACCAGGCATCCCCCCTTTTTCTTGATCTACAGATCCTCTCCTGCAATGAAATTTCAAGAGAACAATACAATATTTCCCCCAAATTGCTTTATCTAGTAATTCTCTTTAACTCTGAAATAGCTACAATTTTCAGTGCATCTCCACAGCTTGTTCATGGCCCTACTGGCCTGGGACTACCCTGTACCATGGAAACCAGAGAAGCCAAGAGCATCAGAAGATCAGTGCCAGTTGGACAAGGAATACCAAAGAAACCCAAGTCATTACAAAATCTGCTTCTGATAATGGCTTGTCTCTAGGCTAACTCCTGGTAAAAGGAATCTTTGGAATGATTGAGCAGTTCAGAACTCTCTTCTAAGCTCTTAGTAATATTTGGAGAGTCATAGTCTGAACCCAGAGCCAATCTTCATTCTTTACCTCTTGAGCAGCTGTAGGCCCTACTCCCTCATGCAATTTCCAAATCCTTACTGGCTATCTGCACGTGGAATCATTCACTAATCATTCAAAAGCCTTTTAGTGAGGTTCTACTATGTCCCAGGCACTGTGCTTGGTACATTAAAAGTAAGAAGAGGAAAGAAGAAAACAGATCTTCAAAAAGCTTATATTCTAATGACTCTTGGGGAACTATCCTGTAACAGGCATCAAGTAAGGGAAGTATTCAGTGACCTGGATATGAGGACAGGAGTCCAGTAGAGCTCCGATCTATGCCTTTTTAATGGCTCTTTATCCTTCTAGTTCAAACCGAGAGTCAACGCAGGCTAAAGGAGAGAGTGTTTCTTCAGATGAGTTCAAATCCTAGGACTTAAACTTACTGTTAAGTTATCTGATTCTCTCAGCATTCATTTCCTTATCGGATTCATGGGGATAAACAACACCTCCCTCCCCAGATGGCTGAAGGATTAAATAAGATGGTATCTGGAAAGCACTTAGCACAATGCCTTGCCTCTATCAGTTGCCTACTAAGAACATGATAGGATTAGCATTTATTGAGCAGGGGTTTCTTTTGGACCAGGATCTTTGCCAGGTTATTGCTCATATATCACCTCATTATTTCTCCACAGCAGCCCGAGAGTAAACCTTATTATTCTCACTTTATAAGGAGACTCAGAAAGGAAGCTTGCCTAATTTTATACAGCTTGCAAGTTGGGGGATTAGATTCATAATCACGTCTTTTCGTGATAAGCCCAAAGTTTTTCCTGCGTACATTTTCAAGGAACACACGTTGTCTTGGAAGTGGCATCTCCCAGAGGACTTTCACAACACACTCAGAGTTATTTAGTCCAGTGCTGCAACCCATGGGTCAAAGGTATGCCACTGAAGCATATCTTTGTCAAGTTCAAACAGCAGAGGGAGAAAAAAGCTTCCTCCCTCAGGAAAAGACAGAGAGCTTTTTATGCTTTTCCCCCACAGAGGATAGGTTGCTGCTGTCTGCAGAATGAGAATGGGGAAAAGTGAGCTGATTGTTCTTTGTGCAATAATGAGATGGGTGGATCCTCAAAGTTAATGGTACCCCAAATGTTATGGAGCAATTGGCATAGTCAGATCTGTGGAAAATGTTTCTCTATGCCTGCTCCTTAGAACAAACCTTCAGAGAAGACAAAAGCTTCAACATGAAAGGCAAGAGCATAAGCAGAAAATGCCAGAAGACCATCAAAGGACTCAGAAGCCTTGGAGAGTCCCTAGCTCTCCTTTATAAGCTGTTCTCTGAACTGAGGCCAGGTTCTACCCACATTTGCCTTTGGAGTTGAGTCACATGATAAAAGGCAGATGTGTCAATTTAACATTAATGAACTCAGCGCCTGGCACTTGTATTAATACTTTTTCTTAATTTGAAATAGTATTTGAAGCAGAATACTGAGTAGGTAAATCACGACTTGGGTTTATTTCAGCATTATAAATCACCACACATCATTCATGTGTAAATAAAAACCTGGTAGTGTTTTTGGTCCATCTGTTGTATTAGGTTGGAGGTTACTAATTGCTCCACATTGTTTTCACTTTTACTATGAAACCTACTTCCTGTGTCTCATGTATCATTGGCAATATTTCTAATTCACTGGACAGGAAATTTGATTCTAATGTCTGTGTAATACTTTGCACAAATTTTAGCATTATATAACAACATTCTCTGGAACTCTCTCAGCAAAGACTTAAATTTTTAAATATTTTTGTGTGCAGAGATTGTATGACATCAGCGTCCTCAAATAATAAGACATTCTGCTGGTCTTCAGAATTTTAACCTTACTCATACTACTTGTAGAATCTGAGACATTGCTGATTAGTGTCTGTGTATACATGTGTATGTGTGTCTAACAAGGCTCCTCACAATGCATTAGCTCCCCCAGTGTTGCTAAGAAAGAGAATTATCTGTATATATTAGATACATGATCTCTGCTTGTCCTGAACCACAGCTTCTTCCAGACTGTTCTCCAAACCAACTATTCTTGATCTAAACTCTTTACCTCGGTTGCCTCCCCTAAAATACACATCCAAGTCAGTCCACACACATATTACCTTAATCCTATTTTTTCCAAACCAGGCTTGAACACAATTTCCCATGCCCAGAGCCATTGAGAGTCATGAGAGAACACCTTTTTCAGACTTCTCATTCTTGAAAGCTTCAACGGCTTCTAACAGTGCAGCTTTTTTCTATCACCTTCACAAACATCAATCAATTACCTTTATAATGACAATGTTGTCTTCATCTGTAACTTTCACAACTTCTCTCACCTCTCTAGAGAACATGGTATCTGGCTCATATTTTTCCTCCCACCCTGCATCCTTTCCCATCATCCTAAGTAATATATAATGTATGTATGAATTAGGAACCATCTCGACATCATTTTACTCTTGCCCCTCCTCACATCACTAGAGTACATCTACCTCTACCTCAGGACACTTACATTTTAGGAGGATCACATAATCAAAATGCACTACTCCCTGACCCAAGTATCTAGCCCACTGCTTTCTTTTTCAAAAGCAGCCTCTTTCAAACATCTCTCATTTGTTCACCAGCCCTACACTCACTCAATTCCCTACACTTCTCCCTACCTTTGATGCCCTTTTGGCTTCACTTGATCCCTTTGTATACTGAATCTATGGGTTAACTTTTTCAAGATTCACTTTTCCACTTCAACTATCCAACAATATGTGACAATCAATGAGGTGCAGAAGAAAAGTGATATGCAATCCGTGCCATAAACAGTTTACCACCTAATATAGCAAGCAAGAAATTCTTGTGTGGATGTTTCTCTTCTTCTTCAGAGAAGTGACAATAATTTTTGTCTAACTGTAGCTCAGAGACAACGCAATCTGCTTTCCAGTCCTCTATCCCCTTAATTTCAAACTCTGTCTCCACATTAGTCAAGACTGTGCCTTAAGTGGGAAGACTGAGTAAAATGACCTCAGTTCGATGTCTGTCTCTATATGAGATCTTATAAAATTCTCTTGTATCCATTCTCAAAAGTCATTCTTGCTTTAATTATTATGAGTATGGGCTTTAAATTTTGTGGTGAATTTGGAAATAATTCACAACTGGTTGAAAATATGATCATTTGTGGTTAATTTTATGTGTCAATTTGGTTAAGCTGTGGTGACCAGATGTTTGGTCAAACACCAGATTAGATGTTGCTATGAAAGTTTGTTGTTTGTTTGTTTGTTTGTTTGTTTTAAGATGTGATTAACATTTAAATCCTTAGACTTTGAATGAAGCAGATTATTCTCCATACAGTGGGTGAGTCTCATCTAATCCATTGAAGACCTCAAGAGAAAAAAACTGAGGTCTCCCAAGAAGGAATTCTGCCTGTAGAAGACCTTTGAGCCAAAGCTACAATATCAACTCTTTCTTGAGTCTCCAGCCTGCCCGCATGCCAACCTAGCAGCCTGCCCTACAGAACTGGATTTAACCAGTCCCCACAATCACGTGAGCCAATTCCTAAAAATAAATCTATCTATGCACACATCCTACTGGTTCTGTTTCTCTGGAGAATCCTGGCTAATACATCATGCTATATTGTATAAGTAAACTGACACTATAAAATACAGGTCTTTCATGAAGAAATCTCTCTTGTTATGAATACTTCAAGAAACAATCTGCTGCTTGGTTTTCTTAGTGTATCAAAGTAATTCTCATTATTTAAATCCCACTAGAAATAGAAAATACTAATTGCAGCCTTAATAATCATATATTTGGCAAAATTCAGTGTGTTGGCTCCATTTAAATAAATAAAATTGACTGTTGTTTTTCACTGAGTAGTGGGATTATCAAGACAAGTAGATAGCTTCTGATATTGCAGAAAGTGGTTTATATAAAAGTAAAACTCAAAATTCACACCTAGCACTGATCTATACATTCACTTGCCAGTGAGTCACCAATACCTATTTTTTCCCAACATATTATAGGGATTCTATTTTGTATTTATGGGGGGAAAAATACCAGAGCATCATTAACCATAATGTTGAGAAGACATTTTTCACTACTTAGGCATTGCCAGTCACCTGCAGCATAAAAAAGATAAGGATTTGCTATATTATAGAAAAACATGACTCTCGCTCAATATAATTCACCTTCTCACTGTAGGAAGGACAAAGGGACATATTGTTTCTTCTTTGCTATAGTGCAATAGAAATACGATCACAGGTAACACTAGAAAATTATGTTAAAAAATGAATTGTAACTAGAAGCAAAACAGATCTCACAGAAGATAAAAGGACAAGGAAACAAGCCACAATAGGAAGATACCTGGGAGTAAATAAAATGGCTTTAAGTGTAAAATATCTGATTATTTTCATAAGAAGGCATTTATAAAATTATCAGGGTCCATATAGGTCAAGGAAATGTTATTTTTGAGAATTTGAACAGAATCAGACAGGTTTCAGAAGACAAGAAAGGTGATGTGTTTTAGAGAGGAGAATTTGGATAATTAAAGCAAAACCATTACTGGCACAGAAAGATTATCAAGAAGAAATCAAAGCCAAAATGATTTTCAAGATTCTTATAGAGGACAGGATAATGGGTATTATTAACCTGCTTGTTTTCTTAAATAATAAGTTTTAAGATAATAATTAAATCTATGCAAAGGTAACAGCCTGGTATGTTAGAGCAGACTACAGATTTTAATCTCTTACAAATCTACTTAAGATTTTGCATGATGTTCTCCACTAACATTACAGGAAAATAAGTCCACGCATGACAACTATAGTACCTCCTAATTTACCAAACATAATTGGAAAATGAGACCCACTCCATTCCCACACCCAGTGAATTTTCTAGAGAAGATGGGAAAGGAAATTGGGAAGGGACCCAGATGTTCACAGATATTATGGCACAGTTACATGAGCAGACTTGCTATTCAAACACCTTAAGTTTATATCCTTATTCTGTTTCTTAGAAGTTATGAGATCTTGAGCAACTTACACAATCTCCCCAAGATTCACTTTCCTTATCTGAGCAACTTACACAATCTCCCCAAGATTCACTTTCCTTATCTGAGCAACTTACACAATCTCCCCAAGATTCACTTTCCTTATCTGTGAAATGGGAATAATAATAGCACAGCTTATGAAAAGTAAATGAGGTTATAAAAGTAAAAGACTTGTTGGAGAGACTATTCAATTAATGATAGTTCTAGGAACTAGGAAATTTAATAATTGATTAACTCATCTGTTTTTCTTACTCAATTGTGAGTTCCTCATGAATCAGAATTATACCTTGCTCTTATACGGGACTACTGTATATAATAGGAAACTTTGTAACAAAGAGAATGGACTTGCTATAAATTCAATATTTCATATTTAGTATTCATATTTTACAGTTAGTCATTTACCTGGAGCAGATATTCCAAGTAAAGATAAAGAAAAAAAAAAAGAGAACAGCGTATGCTGGACATAAGACAGTCTGGAGGAGTCAGGTAGTAAAGAAACATGCCTAGTCTGACTGGAGGAAAGGGCTAATCAGCTCCCTATTGGTCAAGGCAAGTAAGACATCAGAGTTAGTCATCAGGGCAAGTAGACTAATAAAATGGCACCAGAGGCAGGAAGGCAGCCCTGAGCTTTATTCTTGACACAACCACCTTCTACTCCAGCCTGTTTTATACATTCTGTCGAAATCACAGATATTCACAAGAAGAAATTTTTAACCTTGCTAGAGGATAGAAGCACCTGGATATTTTCGTCCCTCAGAATAACTGAAGGTGAAATCAGATAACCATTTATTCACTCCTTCAACACTGTGGAATATTTATTATGTACAGGATCCTAAGGATACAGAGAGACATAAAACATGGTCCCTGCCTTCTACTACTTCTTTGAGAGGGGCTGATAGATGTGTAAACAAAATAGTACAACCAACTTAGATAGAAGCTATATATATTTATAATTGAAGTTATGCAAGTCCTTGTCAGTACACTGAGAATGAAGGTCTTAGAGTGGACATTATAGAGGAAGTGGTGTTTGAAGTGGTGGTATACAGGGAGATTATGCTACTCATGGCAAAAGGAATAGCATCAGTTATGAACCTGAGTCTACACACAATGACAACACTTTACATTCTGACCTAGTACAGCTCCATGCTCCAACCCGATATTTAGAACCATATGTAGCATTTATGATACCTCTCATTCACTGCTCACAGCCGTTTTCTGCACTGTCAGGTTTAAGCTGTGTCAGGTAGTTGAGGTTGCTGGAAGACTGCCATCATTGTGTTATATGGATTAATAAATGGTTGGCGTGTCCAAGGGAACAGTTATCAGTAGGTCATTATCAATCCTGGAGGAACTATCAGTCCTGAAGGAATATTTCACTGTGACCAACACTGCATTGAAGCATGCTTGCATTTTTCTTTGATTTGGGTAATGGAGACAATTATGCTTAATGAATCTAGAGGTAAAGAAAGCCCACAGGACTGAATTAGACCTTTAACAATCATGATTAAATTTGACTAGTGATTAGAATAAACTTGGCTAGTAAGTAGGGGCAGATACTAACATACTTAGGAAGAAACTTCAAATTAAGGAAAAAGAAGCTAGACTTGACTGTGTATTAAAAAAAATATATGTGGAGGAGCACCTGGGTGGCTCAGTGGGTTAAAGCCTCTGCCTTTGGCTCAGGTCATGATCCCAGGGTCCTGGGATCGAGCCCCGCAGGGAGCCTGCTTACCCCTCTCTACCTACTTTTAATCTCTGTCTGTCAAATAAATAAATAAAATCTTTTTAAAAATACAGTGGAAAATATAATAGAGTTACACTTTTAAAGTTAATAAGCATTTTGTTCTGTTAATTTACTGTCAGTTGTGATAAAAATCCAGTGTCCCATTTATTTTTTTTAAAGATTTTATTTATTTATTTGACAGACAGAGATCACAAGTAGGCAGAGAGGCAGGCAGAGAGAGAGAGGAGGAAGCAGGGTCTCCGCAGAGCAGACAGCCTGATGCGGGGCTCAATCCCAGGACCCTGGGATCATGACCTGAGCCGAAGGCAGAGGCTTTAACCCACTGAGCCACCCAGGTGCCCCCCAGTGTCCCATTTAAATGAGTGCTTTTCAACTCCTTTGTATTGACAAACAGATTTTTATTTTTTATCCATTAAATGCTAATGCTTTCATAAAATTCTATATAATGAATTGCTAAGCAAATGAAATTACAAAACCAGACATAAATAACACAAGCTTTCAGCTTTTTCTCTCCTGCCAGGGCACCCTCTGCATGGACCATCCCAGAACCCCTCTGCCTGTACCTGTTTTGGCTCCAGCTATCCCACCCAACAGGGGATCCCTGTACAGAGTGCTCAGGGACCTCCATCCCATACCTACTTTAGTTCCAGCTAGCCAGCCAAAGCTTCCAGGCACAGACAGTCTACACAGAAGATAATTCCCACACAGGGTCATTCCTTTAAAACTAGGAGAAGTGGCTGTTCCAGCTAATTCACAGAAATAAACACCAAACATCAAACAAAATGAGAAGGCATAGAAATAAGCTCCAAATGAAAGAATGAGACAAAACTTCAGACAAAGAACTAAACAAAATGGAGATAAGCAATCTACCTGATAAAGAGTTCAAATTAATGGTAATAAAGATGTTCAACAAGATATGCTATATAGTAATAATGAAGTTTCAGAAAAAGAAATTAAGAAAATAATTCCTTTTACACTTGCACCAAAAAGAAAAAGTACCTACGAATAAATCTAACCAAGGAGGTGAAAGATCTATACTCTGAAAACTATAAGGCTTCGATGATAGAAACTGAAGACAATATAAACAAATGCAAAGATATACTATGCTCATTTTTGATGAATATAGTTAAAATATCCATGCTATCTAAAGCAATCCACATATTTAATGCAATCCCTATCAAAATCCAATAGCATTTTTCAAAGAACCAGAACAAATAATCTTAAAATGTACATGGAACCACAAAAGACCCCAAATGGTCAAAGCAATCTTGAGAAAGAACCTGGAGGTATTACAATCCCAGATTTCAAGATATACTACAAAGCTACAGTATAATATATCAGTATGATACACAAAAATAGACATATAAATCAACAGAATTGGATAGAGAGCCCAGGAATTAACCCACACTTATATGCCCAATTAATAAACCAAAAAGGAGGCAAAAATATACAAAAGGGAAAGAAAGTCTTTTCAACAAATAATTTTGGGAAAACTAGACAGCTACATGCAAAAGAATGAAACTGGACCACTTTCTTATACCATACACAGAAATAAAATGGATTAAAGACCTAAATTTAAAACCTGAAACCATAAAACTGCTAAAGCAAAACAGCAGTAATAATCTTTTGGACATTGGGCTTAGTAACATATTTATAAATATATCTCCTCAGACATATCTATAAAAAATGCAAACCATTAGAATTACATCAAAATTAAAATCTGTGGTGCACCTAGGTGGCTCAGTCAGTTAAACAGCCAACTCTTGGTTTTGGCTCTGATCATGATCTCAGGGTCCTAAGATCAAGCCCTGCATTGGACTCCATGCTCAGGGCAAACTCTGCTTTTCCCTCTCCCTCTGCTCTGGAATAAATAAATAAAATCTTAAAAAAAAAAAAAAATAGGTGAAGAGTTCTTTGCAAGATGGCAGCGGAGTAGGATGCTAGCCTTGACTCATTCCACAAATACAACTAGATAGCCTTCAAATCATCCTAAATACCCCAGAAATCGATCTTGGCAGAAAAAGCTCCACAACTAAAGGTAGAGAAGAGGCCACATCAAAGAAGGTAGGAAGTACAGAGATGCAACATAGGAAAGAAACAGATCATGGTCACTGTGGTGGGGAGAGAGCCATGGTCATGGAGAAGGGCAAGAGTAGACTAGCACCCTGGGGAGCATATGGGGAAAACAAATCTGCGTAACAATTGGTTGGAAAGTGGGCCAAATCTTGTGAGTTTTTGCAAATGTCAGGGCTTAAAGCCTGGGGTTTTAAAGGTCAGTGTGCTTGGCTCTGAGGGATTTCAGAGGACATTGGGGCTGCTCTTGGAGAAAAGGCAAGGCAAATAGCCCATGAACACACAGTGTGGAAACAGTGATCTGAAGAGTACCTGGGGCACACAGTGAAGAGGTTAGTTGCTTATCTTGGAGCATGCCCCAGAGAGGCAGCATTCATAGACCTCTCTAGGAGCAAAGGAAGTGGCAGGCACCATTTCCCTCCCTTGCTTCTCAGCATAAACACAGAGCCACCTGCAGGAACCAGCACAGTGCTGACACTCAGTACCTAATGTGCTTATACCAGGTGCCTTGCGCTCTAGAAGAACCACCCTTCCCAGTTATGTTTGCCTCACTTGCAGTACTTAGGGTCCTCTCCCCCAGAAGACTGGCCCAAACCACTGCCAACGCCATGTCTCCCACTCTCAGAGATTTACGAGACCTTGGTTCTGGTGGCAGTGGCAACAAGTCTCTTTTTTTTCCTTAACAAGTCTGATTTCTTAAGCAGACCAAAACACACCTAGTTGAACTATAAGACATTCAGGCCAGGGACAAAACACTGCCCACAAGAGAGGCACAGAGAGCCTCAGCAGATGACTGGCTTGAAGGATAACGCAGTCAGGACACAATAGCAGAGCACATGCAGCACACACTGGAGACACTTCTGGAAGCACCAGGGCCAGGGGGATGGGGATACTATACTGCAGGGCACTACAGAATCTCTTCTTATAAAGCCATTACCCCGAAAAACAGAAGATGGAGCTGACTATCCTATAGGCAAAAAGTCTAAGACACAGGAATTTGTCCCAAATGAAAGAACAGAATGAGGCCACAGCTGGGGATCTAAGTGAAACAGATACAAATAACATGCATGATAGAGAATTTAAAGCAATGATCATAAAGATACTCACTGGACTGGAGAAAAGAATGGAGGACATCTGTGAGAACATTAACACAGATAAGGAATAACATAGTAAAGATAAAGCCCTCAATAAACAAAATGAGAAACACATCTGATAGAATAAACAATAGGTTAGAAGAATCATAAGAATGAATTAATGATCTAGTGGACAGTAATGGAAAGTAATCAAGCTGAACAAAAGAGAGGAAAAAGAATTAAGCAAAATGAGAACAGGCTTAGGGAACTTAGTGACTCCATCAAACAAAGTGACATTCATATTACAAGAATCCCAGAAGAAGAGAGAGAAAAGGGGACAGAGAATTTATTTGAAGAAATAATAGCTGAAATTGCCTAATCTGTGAAAGGACACAGATATCCAGATCCAGGAGGCATAAAAGAATCATGCCACCACCCTCCACCAAATTCAACAAAAGTGGATCCACACCAAGATATATTGTAATTAAAATGGCAAAGTATAGTGAAAAAAACATTAAAAGGGTCATCCATATGGCTCAGTTGGTTAAGCGCCCCACTCTTGATTTTGGCTCAGGTCATGATCTCATGTTGGTTCATAAGCTCCATGTTGGCCTCCACACTGGGCATGGGGCCTGCTTAAGATTCTCTCGCTCCCTCTTCCTTGCTCTCTCCCCCCATATCTTTCTTTAATTAATTAATTAGTTAATTAATTAAAAGCAGCAAGATAAAAGAAGACAGTAACATACAAAGAACCCCATAAGGATATCAGTAGATTTTTCAGCAGAAACTTTACAAGTCAGAAAGAAGTGGCATGACATATTCAAAGTTCTTAATGAAAAAAACCTCCAGCCAAGAATACTCTATCCAGCAAAGCTATCATTCAGAATAGGAAAGATAAGGAGTTTCCCAGACAAACAAAAATTAAAGGAGTTCGTGACCACTAATCCAACCCTGGGAGAAATATTAAGGGACCCTGTGAGTGGAAAGGAGAGACCAAAAATCACAGTATGAAGGTAGAAAAACAAAAGCAGTAAAAATGATTATTTCTGGGGAAAAAAAAAAATCAGTCAAGGAACTCACAAAATAACAGGATTTAAAACGACACCATAAACCTGAAACGTGGGTAGGAGAGGAGTGAAAAATGGGTTGAAGACTGTCATATGCAAAATATATTATATACAAACCTAATGGTAAACACAAATCAAAAGCTACTAATAAACATGCAAAGAACAAAAAGAAAAAAATCCAAATATATCACTAAAGAAAACCAGCAGATCTGAAAGAGAGAAAGGATCAGAGAAAATTTTCAGAAACAACCACAAAACAAGTAATGAAATGGTAATAAATAAAATCTACCAATAATTACTTTGAATGTGAATAGACTAAATGCTCTAATTGAAAGATATATGGTGAAAAAATCGACTTTAAAAAAATAGAGAAAGAGAGATCCACGTATATGCTGGCTACAAAAGACTCACTTTGGGTGTAAAGTCACCTGCAGATTGAAAATGAGGGGATGGAAAAACATTCATCACACAGATGGATGTCAAAAGGAAAAAAAAAAAAAAGCCAATGGGGCACCTGGGTGGATTAGTGAGTTAAGCACTTGACTTGGTTTTTGAATCAGGTCATGATCTTTGGGTCCTGGGATAAAGCCCTCTGTAAAGCTTCATGTTCAGCATGGCAGAGTCTGTTCTCACTCATCCTGTGCTCCTCTCTCTCTCTCTCTTTTTCTAAAATAAATTAATTAATTAAATCCTTTTTAAAAAGCTGGAGTAGCAATACTTATATTGGACAAACTAAATTTAAAAGCAAAGACTGTAACAAGAGACAAAGAAAGACAAATATAATAATAAAAGGGATAATCCAACAAGAACATGTAACAATGGCAAATACTTACGCACCCAACTTGGAAGCACCCAAATACATAAAGCAGTTAATAACTAGCGTAGAGGAACTAATCAATAATAATACAATAATGGTAGGGGACTTTAACACCCCACTTACAGCAATGGACAGATCATCTAAACAGAAAATCAACAAGCAAACAATGGCTTTGAATGATACACTGGACCAGATAGATTTTTTTTTTAAAGATTTATTTATTTATTTGATAAAGAGAGAAATCATAAGTAGGGAGAGAGGCAGGCAGAGAAAGATGGGGAAGCAGTTTCCCTGCTGAGCAGAGAGCCCGATATGGGCCTTATTCCCAGGACCCTGAGACCATGACCTGAGCTGAAGGCAGAGGCTTAACCCTCTGAGCCATCCAGGTGCCCTGGACCAGATAGATTTAATAGAAATACTCAGAATATTCCATCCTAAAACAGCAGAATACACATTCTTTTCAAGTGCACATAGAACATTCTCCAGAACAGATCATATATCAGGCCACAAACAAGCCTCAACCAGTTAAAAAGATTGAAGTCAGACCAGCATCTTTTCTAACCACAATGCTATGAAACTAGAAACACAAGAAAAAAATCTGAAAAGACCACAATACATGGAGGTTAAATAACATACTATTGAACAATAAGTGGGTCAACTAAGAAACAAGAGAATAAATAAAGTACATAGAAACAAAAAAAAAAAAAAGAAAGAAAGAAAAGAAAACACAGCAGTTCAAAACCTTTGAGAAACAGCAAAAGCGTTCTAAGAAGGAAGTTTATGGAAACACAGGTATAACTCAAGCAAGAAAAATCTCAAATAAACAACCTAACCCTATACCTAAAGGAGCTAGGAAAAACAACAGAAATAGCAACAACAAACAGGCCTAAAACCAGCAGAAGGAAGGAAATAATAAAGATCAGAGCAGAATAAATGAAATAAGATGGGATTGGGAGGGAGACAAATCTTAAGAGACTCTTCCCCTCCCCCAAAGATTATTTATTTATTTATTAAACACACAGAGAGAGAAATCTCGCTGTGTAGAGAGGAGGCAGAGAAAGGGGGGGGAAGCAGGCTCCCCGCTGAGCACAGAGCCAGATATGGGACTCGATCCCAGGACCCTGAGATCATGACGTGAGCCGAAGGCAGAGGCTTAACCCATTGAGCCACCCAGGTGCACTGAGACTCTTAATCTCATGAAACAAACTGAGGGTTGCCTTGGGGACAGGTAGGGAGAGGGTGGTTGGGTGATGGACACTGGGGAAGGTATGCACTATGGTGAGTGCTATGAAGAGTGTAAGCCCATGATTCGCAGACCTGTACCCCTGGGCAAATAATACACTATATGTTAATAAAAATAAATAAATAATAAAATATTTTTAAAAGGAAGTAAGTGAAATAGAAACTAAAAACAACAATAATAACAGAGCAGATCTTTAAAACCAGGATCTGGTTCTTTGGGGGGGGGGGGGGAATTCAGTAAAATTGATAAACCTCTACCCAGACTTACCAAGAAAAAGGGAGAAAGGACCCAAATAAACAAAATCACAAATGAGAGAGAAGAAATAACAACAAACAGCACAGAAATACAATTATAAGAGAAAATTATCAAAAACTGTATGTCAACAAATTGGACAACCTAGAAGTGAGTAAATTCCTAGCAATATAAAACCTACCAAAAGTGAAACAGGAAGAAATAGAAAATTTGAACAGACTAATTACCAGAAAAGAAATTGAATCAGTAATGAAAAAACTTCCAAAATATAAAGTCCAGCACCAGGTGGCTTCACAGGAGAATTACACTAAACATTATTTTATTATTATGTTCAGTTAGCCAACATCTAGTACATCATTAGTTTTTGATGTAAGTGTTCAACAATTTATTAGTCATATTAGTTGTGTATAACAAACATTTAAAGAGGAGTTAATACCTATTGTTCTCAAACTATTCCAAAAAAAAAAAAAAAGAAAGAAAGAAAGAAAGAAAAGGAAGGAAAATTTCCAAATTCATTCTAGGAGGTCAGCACTACCCTGATAACAAAACCACATAAAGACACCACAAAGAAAAAGAACTATAGGCCACTACTTCTGGTGAATGTAAATGCAAAAATCCTCAACAAAATACCAAAAAACTAAATTCCACAATACATGAAAAAAAGAAAGTATTCACCTTGATCAAGTGAGATTTATTCCTGGACTACAAGTGTGGTTCAATCTTCACAAATCAATCAGTATGATACATCCCATCAGTGAAAGAAAGGATAAGAACCACATGATCCCTTCAATAGAAGCAGAAAAAAAAATTAAAGTATAACATGTATTTATGATAAAAACCCTCAATAAAGTAGGTTATAGCTCAACATAATAAAGACCATATATGAAAAACCCAGAGTGAATATTATCCTCAATGGGGAAAAACTGAGAGCATTTCCTATGTCAGGAACAAGATAAAGATGTCCACTCCATCACATTTTTCAACACAGTACTGGAAACCCTAGACACAGCAATCAGACAACAAAAAGAAATAAAAAGCATCCAAATCGATAAGGAAGTAAAATTTCACTATGTGCAGATGACATGACACTCTGTATAGAAAACTTGAAAGACTCCACCACAAAACTGCTAAAACTATAAACAAAAATACTTTAATGATAAAATTTTCTTAAATTTAACCTTTCTACATGAAAAAACACCAGCCCAAATCATTTATTATTACACTGAACAGACATCAATTGCGCTGTCCAATTGTTTATAAACGTTTCTCAATGCTTACTTCCACTTTCTTTTCGTGGCACATTGTGGACCCACAACAAACAGCCATCAATCTGACACAGGTCCACAAACCACGCTTGCAGTAGCACAAGCGTGACCATGGTGTGACAGGTGTGCAGCTAAACACCGCTGGTAGAGCAGAAGAGGTAGAGCAGCATAATCATGTGCTGTGAAAAGCCCAGGACTGGAAGTCAGGAGGCTTAGGTTCTAGACCAGCTCGAATACTAACTCCGAGTCCTCCAGTTTTCACCTGGAAAATTGCCAGGTTAGTGTAGAGGATTTTAGCGCTTCTATTTTAGACCAGCTCTAGAATGTTCTATTTCTATGACTAACAATTTAAAAATAAAGATGTCTGAAGAGAAAATGAGCTACATATTTTGCCCTGGGGAGAGAATGTGAGGAAATTTGTAACTATATTGTTACTATAGAGGCATAGATGTGGTTTATCTTACTCTCCATGACCCACAAAACATGACATACAGATACAGACTCAATGATTCTGCCACCCAAATGACCACTTTAACCACCCACAACTAGTTGGAAAGACTGCAGTAAACTTTAGGCACATCTAAATCTTCTAATGACTATAACTTTGGTGCTGATAGCAGTTGTCATATATATGAAGTTTTATAATAATGAGAACCAGGATCATTAGTCTCACATCTACTAAGCATAGCACAAAAGGGCATAGTCTTCAGTTTTACTGTCAGTTACACATGTAATATCTTTCTCTGTTTCAAGCATGTATTGTTCAACTCTGGAATACTGTACCAAGAAAGGTTATATACTCTCCTCCTTTGAAGATCATTAAAAAGAAGGCTTTTTTTTTTCTCTCGTGTAATGACTTGGTAAGGACCCATATAAAAACAAAGCAATGAAGAAGAGTGACTCCAAGACTGGGATTTGCTGCTGTTGTTGAAGCTTTAACTTAAGAAAAAATTAACTGATGGTAATATTTAGTTTAATTCTCTTGGAAATAATGATACTCCTATTCTTGAGCCCCGGTGCCTTTTTTTTTTTTTTTTTCAGGCCCGGGGTGCTTCTCAAATTCTCTGTGTGTTCCATTAATTAGGTCCCAGAAGTTTCTCTCTTCCACTTCACTTCTGGTCCTGAGTTTAGATCCTTGCTTTTCACGTGCCTTCTACCAGATTAGTGCTGAAGACACAGACAAAGGCATCAGAGTAAGGGAACAGCTTTCCCAGATCTCTGAATATATTCTGTCCCATGGAGAAATTATTCCAGCTCAGCCTTTCTAACAATAACACATCATAGCCTTCAGGGTTCAGAGGTGAAAACAGTCTTCCTCTGCTGTCTTCAAGAACTTCTAAGAAGGTGAACTCTTCCCCAGCTACAGACGGAAAACTGGAAAAGTATCGCCTAAATATCCACCCTACCAAGGTCCACAGGAAGAGAACTAAAATATCTGCCTTTGCCTGCACAAAATGAAAAGGTTATATGGAGAAAGCTCTGCAAGGGCACTCAAGAAGTCCACTGAGTCTGACAAGACAATTTCTTTCCTCTCAAGGCTACAAAGACACTTGGAAGCAGAGTTTTGGATTACAGACTCTGTACTTGAGCATAGGATGTACGGAGTCGATGCTGTGACATAGTCCGTTCAATTCAATAAAGTGTGTCCCAGCACCTATTAAGAGCAATCAACTCAACTCAACTTGTGTTGAGTAAGAGTCACTACACTCCAGACCCTCCAGTCTAGTTGAAGGGAAAGACTCATATATACAATTACTTGAACACAGGTCAAACTCTGATAAGTGTAAGGAAAGAGGCTCAGACATCTAAGGGAGCCAAGAGAAAAAGTGATTCAATATGAGAAAGGGTTTTTAGGTGTTAGAGCTTAATGGATAAATACAAATCTTTTTTATTTTTCTTACTTCAAAAGTAATACAGCCTCACAATGGAAAATAAATGAAAATAAAAATCACATACAATCCTATCACTTGAAAATAATTACTTTTAACATTCAACATTTTTATCTGTACATATGTAAGCATGAATACTCTTTAAAGAAAATGTAATCATCAGCGTGTACTCCTTGGTAATCTACTTTTCTCCCTTAACAATACATAAAGAACATTTTTCTATGTCATTAGCTATTCCTCTAAGGATAGGTATGGCTCATAAGTTTCATGTTTCTTTTTATTTCTGATCCTGATTATAACTGCTTAGAACTTGATATTAAAAGGATTCTGAGACCATGTTCTACGTGAAAAGAAACAATTCAATCCATTTAGCAATGTTTCCACAAGCTCAGATCAGGGAAGCTGTGCTACAAATCCCCAAAATTTCCGGTTTGTTTCTATACTGCTTTTAATACCACATATTACTCTATCATATAATTGTATGTATATTTTAATCAGTTCCATATACTTGGACATTTAGGTTACTTTCAATTATTCTATGTTACATATAACACCATGATGAGTCTGACAAGACAATTTCTTTCTTCTCAAGGTTACAAAGACACTTGGAAGCAGAGTTTTGGATTACAGACTCTGTACTTGAGCATAGGATGTACGGAGTCGATGCTGTGACATCGACTTGTATACTTGTCCATTTGTGTAACTATACTCTTAACAAAAATTTCTATAATTGCTATTGCTGAATCAAAACACATGCAAAATTCCAAAAATTTTTGAAAGCATTACAAAAACTTTCTATAGTTGCTATTGCTGAATCAAAACACATGAAAAATTCCAAGGATTTTTAAAAAGCATTACCAAATTACAGGGCAGAAACTTTATACCAAAATAAACACCTCAAATCTGTGTATGAATATGCTAATTTCTGACTCTGTTCTCTGTGCTAGGTATTGTGAGTTTTTTGGTGTTTTATTTTGTTTTTAGTCTTTTCTCACCAGTTTCAACAGGCACGTGATCTGTTTAATGTTTGAAGCAGGTCCTAACTGCTGAGGAAACATCCCTGAAGGATGTTCCAGGTATCGCAGGTCTACCCAGCAATCAAAAATGTGAGAAGGACAATATTTTAGCACACCTGTGGCCTACGGAGTATACAAAAGTTCTGCTACACACCATTATTAACTTTTGGTCTGTCAGAGCAGAAGTTACTTTGTTATGATGGAATACCTCTGCCTCTCTTACTATAATCGTGGACCTATCCAATTGTCTTTCTGATTCTGTCAATCTGGGTTTTATATATCCTGAATCTATGCTGTGAATGAAAAAAAAAAAAAAACAATTATGTCTACTTGATGGGCTACTCGTTGAATTGTTATATAGCGCCATTATTTCTATTTACATATTTGACCTTAAATTATATTTTCCACATTGCTATACAGCTCTCTATTTAAAAAATAGCATATAGATGGACTTTAGAAAAATCTGATCATTTTTCTTTAATAGAGGAATTTAATCCATATATATTATTGTGACTTTAGACATATTTGGACTTACTTCCAATATCTTTATTTTATATTACCTGTTATCTTCCTATTCTTTTCAAACCTTTGCCTTTGGGTGAATTGATAAAGCACTCTATATTTTCGATACAAACTTCTGCTGGTTTTTAATCTTGTGTCTTAATCTTAAATTTTAACACATGTAATAAACCATAAATTGTCCTAACACAACCTAGAGTTATTCCACAATTTTTTCTTCTTCCTGCCAATGATAAGAATCTTGGCAGTCTTTTACATCAACTACCCACATATTTTGTTTAAAATTTTAGGATCAACAGCTTTGGAAACAAAATGGTTGGGTCGCTTTTTAGAATATTTATTTATTTATTTATTTATTCATTTATTTTGACAGACAGAGATCACAAGCTGGCAGAGAGGCAGGCAGAGAGAGAGGAGGAAGCAGGCTCCCTGCTGAGCAGAGAGCCCGATGCAGGGCTCAATCTCAGGACCCTGGGATCATGACCTGAGCCAAAGGCAGAGGCTTTAACCCACTGAGCCACCCAGGTGTCCCTGGGTTGCCTTTTTAAACTGTATTTTATTAATTTCTGTGTTTGACATTGTTTCCTGTATCCCTCTCTTTCAGTTAATTTTTTTGTCTTGAAAAGTTCACTGGACTCTGTACATTATAAACTCTTTAAGACTTACAATGGCTGAAAACGTTTGATAATTGCAAACAATCTTGATTTGCAGCTTAGATGTAAATTCTAGATGGAAGATAATATTCTTAATACATTGACAATGTTGCTTTTCATTCTAGAATGTATCAATCTAAATTTCATTTCTCATTCCATTGTAAAGTAACTAATTGCTCTAAATAATTTCTTTTTTACCTTGACATTTGCAATTCCATTATAGTATTTCTAGGTATAGATTATTATTTATGTTACATGTTACCCAGGGTTACTTTTATCTTAGGACAGGTTATTTCTTCAGTTTTGGAAAAAATGTTAGCAGCTATCCCACCAAATATTGCTTCTTTGTCCTCTAATCAAGTCTAGCAATTAATCTATTCTCTTAACAGCCCTTTAATTTGGTGTGTATCTTTTCTTCACGCTGTTTTCTGGTTAATTCTTCAATCCCATCTTCCAATTCACTGTTCATATATAAAATTTATTCGGTCTACTCATGTGGTAGATTGTGTTTCCAGTGATCACCGCACACTATCTTCCACCTCACATGTTTTTTGGAGTGAGGCTTTGCTACTCCTGAAAGGAACAGACAGAGTGTATGTCTCTTCCCCCATGAATCTGGGTCAGCCCTATGACTTGTTTGAACAATAAACTGTAGCAGAAGTTGCACTGTGCCAACTCCAATTCTTTAAAAGGCTGGCCACTTCTGTTTTCATACTCCCTCAAGAAAACCAGCCACCATGTTTTAACAGAGCATGGACCAGAATAACGAATGATAAGACACCACATAGATAGAAAAGAGCCACATGGTAAACCCGTGAGGCTTGTGAATGAAGACTTCTGGAACCTTCTAGCCCAGCTGACTATAGCCAAGTCATCCCTGCCAATGCTACTAATTAAGTACTGCCTAAGGTCCTGACCGAAAATGATGAGAGGACTGTTGATTTTTTTTTTTTAAAGATTTTATTTGTTTTATTTTGACAGACAGAGATCACAAGTAGGCAGAGAGGCAGGCAGAGAGAGAGAGAGAGGGAAGCAGGCTCCCTGCTGAGCAGAGAGCCTGATGTGGGGCTCGATCCCAGGACCCTGAGATCATGACCTGAGCCGAAGGCAGCGGCTTAACCCACTGAGCCACCCAGGCACCCCGAGAGGACTGTTGATTTATACCACTAAGTTTTGGCATGGTTTTTAACATTGTAATATATAACTGTAAGAATTATTTTTTAATTTCAGTGACTCTTTTTCATTTCTAAGATTTATAATCAATTCTATTTCATAACTTTTATTTTATTTTTGCTGGTACTGATTAATAATTGTTGCCTTTTTAAAACGGAAAGAATGCCTCATTCATTTCTCTGAACATCCTAAGCCCAATTATTTCAAGTCTTTTTTCTTCAGAATAAATTCCTGCTTTGACATTGATTTTGCTATCTGTCTGTTCTGGCATTAGATTTCTCCATTACTATTTGGGGGGCGGGATAGGCAGATTATAAATACATTGTAAGAGGCTTTTCCTTTTTTCATTTCTCAATGCCCATCCCCTACCATATTTCTATCAATCTACTGATTTTTCAGTTGCTTCAGGCAGCCCTCCAAAGCCCAGACCATAACCTTATCACAGTGATCCGGGTCTTATTTATAGAGATACTATGGATGTTGCAGGTTTGGTCACAAAACAAAGGATACCTTGGTTTAGTTACTGGTCCTATGGCTGTGTCTATTACCTTCTGCCTCACTAAGCCCAGAGCTTTCTCAGAGCCCAAAGCAGAGGTCAGGTAGAGTGTGTCCACTTTTATTTTTAACTTTCTTTTAATAAGGGAGGTAGCCTTACCCCAAGCTCTGGCTTCTGACTTCTGACTTCCCTTTCCCTACCCTTTATCCTGTAAGCTCTAAGGCAAATCGCAGGCACAAATGCCTCAGAGACCATGAGTGGGAGATTCAGCCTTATTCACTTTATCACTCTTATATTACTTTCTTGGTTCATAGAGATGATGGTTTTTGAAATGGGCTCTTTCCCCTCCTTCCTTTTAGATTCCATTGTTGCTATATATTTGGGCCACAGGGAGTAAATAAATCGTACATTTCCTGTGCTACTTGGGCTAGAAGTGCAGAATGTCGTGGATCGAAATGTCTTCATCACACATCAAGATCCTTCATATTCTTGGGTATTTAGCAAGATTTCCTATCCTATTGACGTCTGCTTTTCAGAGGCCTTGTAATTAGATTGCAACCACTGGATAATCCAGCATAATCCTCCTATTTTAAAGTCCATACCACTAACCACATCTGGAAAATTCCTTCACAGTGGTGCCTAGGTAAGTGTTTGACTGAATAAGGGGAGGATGGGCATCTCGAGGGCACACTGTTGGATTCCGCCTACCACAGTAACTGACGACGGAAGATATTGTGGTAGGATGGGAAAAGGTGTTTACAACCAGTATTGAATGTAGGGATTTCTGTCTTCTAAGGACAGTAAGGGTAAGGAAAGAGGCATGAGGAGATGTAATTTATACCAGAGGAAAAAAGTGGATCTGCATACTATCCCATTCCATTTTAAGACAGTGGTAAGACAACACTGCTGCTAAGAGGTGCCAAAGGGATGGAGCTCTAAATTACTTAGAATATGAGGAAAATTAGGGCAAGAACGGTTTCAAAGAAAACCAGGTTCATATATGTGGCTGAAAGTTGGAGTCTATGTAGACACTGCCCTTATCTGTTTGTTTCAGTATAAAACTCTTAACGTTGACACAAAACCTTTATATTGATCCAAATCTTCAGTAAATCTTGCCATCATAAAACTGTCTTCAGCGTGTGGCTCAGAAATAGAAGGAAAGGGGTCCAAATTCTACACTGTGACTTGTGTAGAACCAGAGGCAAGAGGACCAATGGCTTTAGGAAATGAGATGCAGGGGTGTCTGGGTGGCTCAGTTGGTTAAGCGTCTGTCTTCAGCTCTGGTCATGATCCCAGTCCTGGGATCAAGCCCTGTGCGCCGGGCTTGCTGCTCAGCAGGGAGCCTGCTTCCTCCTCTCTCTCCCATTCTCTCTCTCTCTGCCTGCCTCTCTGCCTACTTGTGATCTCTGTCAAATAAATAAATAAAATCTTAAAAAAAAAAAAAAGGAAATGAGATGCAAATGATACCAAATGTTTAGAAAGTTAGGAACTTGGAACCAGAAGGGACCATGACTATATAAGCCCTCATGAATTGCAGTTACCTTAAAAAGAATCTGGGCCTTCCCACAGGATGAGCACTTGAGACAATCCTGTTTGAATGTCAAAGAAAATAAGAGTATCATCCTGGAATCTGAATTATAGTTTAGCGCAGTTCTCAATCGTGGCAGAGTGTTAGCATTACCTGGGGAGCTATTAATAAAAACTCCCAGTTAAAGAATACACCCCAGAATAATTAAATCAGAACTTCTGGGAGTGGGACCCAGTCATCATTAGTATTTAAAGCTTTCCCAGGTGATTCTAATATATAGCCACTGCTTAAATCCACTGATTTAAGCAGTGGAAGAATCTTGAAGGAATCCTTACTTTTGAATATAGGCATTAGAAGAGAAGTGACTATATCAAGTGTTCTAAGAGATGGGAGAAAACCCACTAAATCAAAGATTTATGAGAAGATGATTCAATTCTGTTGTGAAATTGAATGAGTGAGAACAGAAAGGAGACCTTCAAATCTGACTAAGAGGAGGAGACATTGTTGCTTGAGAACTGTAGTAGTAAAATGGTGGGGACAAAATTTGGATTACAAAAATTTCAAGAGTGAACAGGAGACAGGAAGTTGAAGTAAATGTAGACTAATTTTCCAAGATACTAAAAGGGTTCATGAAACAAAACATGGACACCATGACAGGGAAAGAGCACTGAAATAACCAGGAAGCCCACGGAACAGAAGGAGCTTCCTCAATCAAACACAAATTTGAATAGAGACAACACTCTGACTATTGTGACTCCACACATACTTCTTTATATTCCTAAGTGCAAGGACTGGGCACCATTTTACAGGAGAATAAAGAACATGCCTTTACTTTTCTCCTGAGGAGAAGGCTAGAGAATGAACATTAATTACAGCACAAAATGGGGGCTGCTGGGTGGCTCATTCAGTTAAGCATCTGCCTTTGGCTCTGGTCCATGATTGCAGGGTCCTGGGATCAAGCCCGCATCAGGTTCCCTGCTCAGTGGGGAGTCTGCTTCTCCCTCTGCCTCTGCCTCCCCTACTCCCAACCCCACTTATGTTCACTGTCTCTCACTCACTCTTTCTCTCTCTCAAATAAATAAATAAAATCTTTATTTTTTAAAGATTTTATTTATTTATTTAGCATAGAGAGATACAGTGAGAGAGGGAGCACAAGCAGGGGGAGTGGAAGAGGGAAAAGCAGACTCCCTGCTGAGCAGGGAGTCCAAAGTGGGGCTCCATCCCAAGACCCTGAGATCATGACCTGAGCCAAAGGCAACTTAACGACAGAGCCACCCAGGTGCCCCAATAAATAAAATCTGTTTTAAAAAATTACAACACAAAGAATGTTTAGCTATAATTTAATTGACATAAGCATCGTTTATAGGTACCAGTGGTTTATTCTTCTATTTAATCTGTCACATATTTTGATAGGTTTCATGACAGACAATCAGGCAGTAATAACTTACTGAATACAAGTAAACAATTCATGCCAATGTGTGAGTAACTGGAGTATCTAGAGAGAGATTTGCCTTAAAATAGAAAAGCCCTATTGGGGCACCTGGTTGGCTCAGTCGGTTAAGCATCAAGCATCCGACTCTTGATTTCTGCTCAGGTCATGATCTCAGGGTTGTGAAATCAAGCCCTACACAGAGCCCTATATGGTGCCTGGGACTCCACACAGAGCAGGGAGTCTGCTTAAGATTCTTTCCCTTCTCTCTCCCTGCCTCCTGTCCCTCTCTCTCCCCCTCCCTCAATTAAATAAATACATCTTTAAAAAATAAAAATTAAACTAGAGAAAAAAATAGAGAAAGCCTATTAATATAAATGAAGTCCCGTCTGGTGATGTAAAGAAGATATATGAAGGTTTGCAGCCAAGTCTGCCCTTTGGCTGGATATGAGTCCTATAAAGTTAACTTCTGTAAACTGGCTCTTCCCTGCCTCTGCTTCTGAACCTCAAGTTATCCAAGAATGCCATGTCCCCCTTGGTGGTTCCCCAGGTAGCTCTTCGCCCTGCAGGAGATGATGGAGGAAGGCAGAAATGGTAGCTGCTATTCTCACGTGTGAGTCAGTGGTATAAATAGATTCAGAATATTAATCAGCAATTTCATTTCAGGTAATTTTCAAAAAATATGTTTATGTATCCTTACAAACTACGTAACATGTTTGTATTTCACTATATTCTTACCTCCAAACAATCCTTCAGAAGTCCCTTAGCCATCCAGGACGACCTTGATCTTGCCTCCTAGAAAAGCTTTTCTGCTTTCCTCTTGGATACTCTGGATTAGAAATAACTTGTCACTGGATTTCCAGTTTCTTACTGATCCTGCTCGAGTTTAATGGAAAAAAAAAAAAAACAAAAACCAGAAAGCCCTTGCAGGGAGCAACTATTCCTAACAGACCCTAGAGGAAAAGCACTCAAGGTTTACCAGAGAAGGTACTAAGAAGGTTTTAGTGAACAGGCAGTTAGCTGTAGCAGTCTTTGCCTAAGGGTCAGGAAAACTCCTTCAATAACTGAATCCCTTGTGACCAGTCAATGGAATTTCTAGGCGAGAAGTGTGACAGGCTCACACTGTATAAAGAGACCCTTCAGCTATATCATTAATTAGGAGATCTTATTTGAAGATTATCAAAAGTGATTTGAGATTTGATGGGTCCATTCTTAACAGAATTTAAACAGAATTTTAGAATAGAAATAATGTCTACAATACCAGAGACCCTATTTTATAATGATACCATGCAGACTCTAGAGTGACCTCTGTTTCTGAGATTTACAGTGCTTTGCTCTCTTGTTTTATAATAATATTCACCATTTATTGAGTATCTTCAATGTGCTGGGTACAATACATAACTTGTCTTATTGCTTCACATAACGTCATAAGGTGAATTACTTATTTATTTATTTATGCCCCTATTTACAGATGAGTAAGTAGACTCTGACATGTTGAATAGCTTACTGAAGGCCATATAAAAAACTACAATAGTGCTCAAATTTTGATCTCAGATCTATAGGACTCCAAAGGTGGCTTTTTTTTCATTATACACATTACACTAATTTTCCATATACTTAAAGGAGCTTAACTTCATAAGAGATATTTTCAATGCTCTTTGATAGCAGAATTTCATCTCAGTGCTACACAAAGCAAGGAGCTCATTGAGGGGTTAAAGAAAAGCTGAAGGAAACTGCTGGTAAAAATAAGGGTGCTTCAAGTATAAGTAACATCATATCTTAGCCTTAGAGGTATATTTCTAGAGAGCTAGAGACGGCACAACATTATTCTGGTTAAGAGTAACAGGTCATGCACAATACCCTAGCTTTGACTCAAGAAAGAATTTTAAAAATATTAGGCTGAATTTATGAGGTTGACATGGAGGTTCAAAATAATAAAAGCCATCTTATAGGATGACACCAGAAATAAGAAAAGAATCCCTGTTCTTTTCATCCTGTGACTCTTGGGAGAAAGTGGCAGTAGAGATTTAGGATTTTGAAATTGCTGTCATTGTGGGGGTGGAGATAAGAAACTGCAAAAATTTAACAGGGTAAATGAATTTGAAATAAAATTAAATTTTTTATTTTGCACAGATTATTATTGAATTCCCTTTATATTGACAACACTGTGTCAGGTGCTGCGTAGGCGGAAAACATAAGTGTGGCATAATGCTTCCCTTCTAAGAGCTTATAATGCAATTAGGAAACAAGGCACAAATACAACAATGTATAATTTAGTGACAAAACAAGAAGTACTGATAATAAAAGCTATAAATCTATAAAAATATCTATATTTATATATAATATTTATAATATATAAAATATATACAATAAAAGCTATAAAACTCAGACAAGAAATAAGGAAGTGAGGACTGCAGTGTGCATCCACTCAATTAATATATTCACTGAATACGTCCTATGGGCCAAGCAGCATGAGATAACTAATGCTATGGCTAACCAGTAGAAACACAGACAGGTGAGATGTAACAAGACAGGAAATATTTAGTCAGGCAAATAAAAGGGCAGTGACTTTGTAAAGAGGTAAAAAGCTTTAGAGCAGCAACTCATTACAGACATAAGCACTTTCCATATATCAGTTCATTTAATCTTCACAAGAACTCAAGGAGGTAGGCACTAGAATACTAATACTGAGTACAAGATACTAACACTGAATACTAGAATACTAATTCTGATTTTACAGATGAGGAACCTAGGCTGGCCAAAGCTAAGCAGACACACAAGTAGAAAACGGTATGACCAGCTTCAAATGCTTCAAGTGCAAGGTTCAACTGCCTTGCTATATGACCTCTCGGGCTACCACCATGTTACAGAGGACCTGCCCTTACAAAGAACACAGGATTAGTATGATTTAGCAAGGAGATCATTGCAATTTGGGGTAACATTTTGTCTTAGACCTTGATAGTCGTGACAACTCTTTAAGGCAACTCAAGTTGCCTTTAAGGTGCTCAAACTTTATGATCCATCAGACCACGTGGAAAGCTCATTAAAACACAGAGCTGAGCCTCACCCAGCGAGTTTTCACATCAGTAGGTTTGTCATGAAGCCCCCAAATTTGCATTTTTCCCAAGTGGTGCTGATGCTGGGTCTCTACAGATCATACTTTGAAAGCACTGACTAAGAAAACAAGTGCCCAACCTCCCTGACAAATGTTATATCTGGGGCCTTCCATCATTAACCATGGAATTGGACATCTCTATTTTCACATCACAGAAATCTCAAACCCAACATTTCTAGAACTGAAACCATGGTCTTCTCACTAAAAATCTGCTCTTGTGTTTCTGCCATCTTAAGTGATGGCACAAGTTAACTCTCAGTACTTTGGAAGCATCCCTGCCTCTTTATTCATCTGCCCTCATCCAACAAAAACAACCTATCATGTTTTTTTCTCTAAGTGCCTCTTCCTACAAACATTAAGTACCACTGTGTGCTAGTTTAGGCTGGATTAAGACTGAAAGGTGTTTAGTACCTCAAAATATCACCACCAGACAATGTCTTATTCTATTGTAAGGGAGAATATCACCTTGGGAGAGTCTTAGCAATGTCATAGAAGAGGGGATATTCATAGAGGCTGGGCATCTAGGCTCTAGAAGTGGTGTAGGAAGCATCTTTCAAAGCGAAAACCTATTGGACTGAGCATTGGTCATGACATAAGAGTTTAAGATGGACTGTCCTAGCAAGATGAGGTCTTGCTGTTAGGTAAGTGAGCTGTTTGCCTGGATCAGCAAACTGTTGTCTCAGATAAATTGATATGCAGAAATTACCCGACTCATAGAGTGAAACTATTTATTAATTTGCAGTCCTATCTTTTTTGGGCAAATGTTTCCCCGAAAAAAATACTAACTCGTGTTGACACAGGTGGTCTCTGTTCTTAGTCCTAATAACTATGTCACGTTGCTGTAGGTGATCACAGTTCTCCAGCTCATTGTGTCCTTGATTTAAGAAACTTAAATTCCAGTGAGCAGTCAGCACAAGTTTTCAACTACTTCCTTCTTTAAATTATTTATAAGATAAGAAGTATACAGAAAAGAAGAAAGATTGGAATCTTCTTATGGAAGTCTTCACTGTGGAGATAACACTGAATATAAAGGATACAGGAGGGAGGCAATCCAGTCAAGGTGAAACAAGAAGAATATGAAAAACCCCAGAGACATGAGATATCATGAGGCCATTTCCTTCCTATCCATATGCCCAAGCTTTAGTTCAGACCCTCCTTTTTCTTCAGAACTATTTAAAAAAATGTTTAACTGATGTCCCTACCTCCATCTCCAGTCTTAAACATGCATACCCCAATTCACTCTGTACTCTGTAGCCAGTGAGTTATCTACCTATATCCTAGGCCTTTTATCTTTACTCCGCAGCAGGAGCAGTGTACCATGCTCCTCTGGGAAAAACAAAAGAAGGTCAGGGAAGCACTGTGCCTCCTTCCCTGATCGTATGACATCCAAAAGGGTCTCCTTTTGATGCCTGATTTCTTTTTTTTTCTTTTTTTTTTTTTTAAGATTTTATTTGTTTATTTGACAGAGAGAAATCACAAGTAGGCAGAGAGGCAGGCAGAGAGAGAGAGAGAGGGAAGCAGGCTCCCTGCTGAGCAGAGAGCCCAATGCGGGACTCGATCCCAGGACCCTGAGATCACGACCTGAGCCGAAGGCAGTGGCTTAACCCACTGAGCCACCAGGCTCCTGATGCCTGATTTCTTAGAAGAAAATTGTAGATGCCTGCCATTCCTGGATGGTGGGGGAGGGAGGGAGATATTATTTTCCCTTCCTTCTGACCAGTGAACCTAAATTCCTCACACAACAAAGATCCAGACACGTATTTACTTAAGGTTTACCTGAGGATAAAATGCAAATTACACAGAGTGGGGTAGGGTGGCCTTGGAATCGCTTTGTATCCCTACTTTATCTAATCCCCATTCTTAAATATCCCTTCCTAGATGTGCAGCATGTCTCCACATGGACATTCCCTCCAATGCTACGGTGTCTCCTCATGGACTCCTTCTTCTCCCTCCCTTCTATTATCCTCTTCTTCCCTTCCCTGTGCTTGGAGCTTTTACTAGTTCCTCCTCCCTTCTTGAATAATGGACCTTCACCCAACAGCTATTAGGCTTCTGGCCTCTTTGGGGTTTTGGAATTTTGGTTTTTTTAAGATTTTATTTATTTATTTGACAGACAGAGATCACAAGTAGGCAGAAAGGCAGGCAGAGAGAGAGGGGAGGGGTAAGCAGGCTCCCCGCGGAGCAAAGAGCCTGATGCGGGGCTCGATCCCAGGACCGTGGGATCATGACCTGAGCCGAAGGCAGAGGCTTTAACCCACTGAGCCACCCAGGCGCCCCAGGCTTTTGTAATCTTTATAGTCTCCAAGTTATATGCTGTGTTGCCGATTGTGAGATGTGTGTCAATCATAGACATTCTTTATCTACCTATTGTTGGTTAAGGGAAGAAGGGGAGTTCCTAGTTTTGAGAAGAGATGAGATGAGAAGAGATGAGAAAGAACACTGGGAATGACTGCCTATTTTACATTGCAGCTTTATTTTACTTTTTGTTTTGTTCTGTTTTTCTTAAGATATCTCTTAAAAAAAAAAAAAATTAGAGCTCTTACCCTGCAAGCTATGCTCCAAACAATTAACAGTCACTAAGTCTCTATATGACATTCATATCCCCACTCCTAGAGTAATGTTTAACCTCATTTTCTTTAAATAACAACAACAACAAAAAACCACAACCATCTCTCCACCAACCTGAATAACATTACAAGTCCTTCTTCCATTAACCTAGCCCTGGAGAGTTTCCTATTCAATCACCCCTCCCCAATTCCTGGCCTCCTCTCCCTCAAGAGCAGACAAGGACCAGTTCTATCTGCCACAAAACCAACCTACTTAAAACCTTCATGTTTCCTCAATGCTCATCAAGACTGCACATATCCCCTTGAGGGGGCAGCCTTTTTTCAGCTTTAACCATTTGTTGCCATGAACAAAAGCAGATTCCTTGTGGCTAAATTTCCAAAAGTCAGAAAAAATCCGGGGTTTTAAGTGAAATATCTCAATTTTTAAATGTTGGATGACATACACAAAAATAAAACAAAATTGAAACAGAAAAAAAAAAAAGAAGAAGAAGGACATCTTCAACCTCTGACCTAAAGAATCAAGTCCAAACTTCCTATCAGAGCCCAGGCTATGATGAGGAACTGGCCCCAGCATCCTCTCCAGCCCCTTCTCTAATTGCTTGCCACAAATACTGAACGCCAACAGTAATATTAAACTGATTTTACAGTTTCCACTGCATATGACTTTGGAAGTCTTATTTCCTGTACTTCAAATCCATTCACAAATATTATCTACCTGGAGAATTCCTATTCATATCCAAATACGGCAGAGGTACAACCTCCACTTTGAAGCATTCCCTGATCAACCCCTCAAAATCATTCTCTCTCCTATATTATCTCTCTACCAATACATAGTTTTATTATTGTTAGCTTCCATTTGTTGAATGTCTCTTTTGTCCCAGAGATGAAGAAGACCGGTTAGAAAAAGTAAAATGGTTTCCTAAAGCCACAACATTAAAGCAAGGCATGGGATTGTAAATAATCAAATTTCATCTAGCTCCAATGTCTATATTCATTATCCCCTACTACCTTCTACCTCCAATTTCTTCATGTATTATTTTTTATTTTATATCAGTTCCCCCGACCCCTTAACTGGGATTATGCAAAAACAGAAACAATGTTTTATTCATCTTTGTATCACCAGCACCTGGAATATAATATATACTCAATGTGTTTATTGAGTTCAGCTGAACTGTGTTTTAAATGCAAATCATAGCAGTTTTATTCAATACTGCCGCCTTTTCATTGACTAATTCTTGACATTTATCCAAATTTATCTTCTTCATTTTGGATCATTAGCGAGAAGTTTAAAGTGATGTTTTTCAAATTCACTACCTTCCAAAAGGGTAATGAACCAAAAGGTAGGATTGCCATCACTTTAATAGTGATGTACTTATTTCAAGCAATGATCTCTGGGCATGATTTGAGAAGCAGATTACTCTCCAATTTCTCAAACTCCAAATCCTGAGTTAGCAGGAAGAGGCCCAACTTTGGGAAAGAACTTTTTACTTCAAGCAAACATATTTAAGCTACAGTTGGCATGTCCTCTCTGTTTCCTAAAGGATTTTCACAGAAGGAGTCAATTGTAATTGTCTTCCTCTAGAAGCTATATGTGTTTTTTTTCATGTATGGAACGGTGACCTAATTTACTTATAGTTGATAAGGCATATATGCATGCATTTTGAGTTATTTCCAGCAAGGAGAAACAATTTGTGCTCAACCATTAACTGTCTCCCCAAGATTCCCCCAAGAGGGGGAAAAAAAAAAAAAAAAAAAAAACGGCCTAAGGGAAAGACAGAGCCTGACTTGATAAAAACCCTTGGTGGATAAAATCTATGAATGTAATCTCAATACACCAGGCTCAAATCCAGTATTTAATTACCTTTTCTCTGCCCCAGCATCCCTTAGGAATCCCATATATTTTCAACCACAAGGCTGGCTACCATTTTCAGCATGGGAGGAAAGGGAGTTGGGGAGGGAGACTCACCTAAGAGCCACAACAGAGCAACAGAAAGGCATGCGTGTAGCGTCTGATTCTAATGCGATTAGAATCACATGAATTCTATTAACCATGTGATTCTAATCAATTATTCCCATGATGGATTGATTCCCAGCTTCCTGTTGTGAATAGTCCTCTCACACAGAGAGGTTTCTTCCAGATGAGGACTTGAATATGGAGTTCCCTTTGAGACATTCATTTCTAAGAGTGAACTGAAATACGTATGAATAGATTATTACTAAGAGATTTACTTGAGGTATTCTGAGCTAACTCTCCTGAGATACTCCACTCCAAAAATTACGAAGATGGGGTTCTCTGGGTTGTTTTAAGTGTAACTATTCTCATTAAAATGTCACCACCGAATGCCTTCCTTCTTTTTCCTTACTCACAGAGCCTAGGGCAAGAGTTTGTCCCCGGTCCACCCATTCAGTCACCTCTGGTAAAGACTGCATCTCACCCAGCCTTTTATCCTCTGGTGCCTTTTTGGAAGTACTCCAAAGAGATTAACTTACAAATAATGAGTCATGCCCGGAACATTGTATTTCTTCTTTTCTAAATTTTATAAGCCGTGTCCGGTGAAGCTATCCTGCTTCTTGAAATTTAAATAAAATTTGGTTTGAACAAAATACAACACATCTCCAGATGTCTCCACTGATCCTGTGGACGGCTAGAACCTTACTGTCCCTGGTGTTGCTTAGAGTACCTCAGTCTTAGTTGTGCCCCAAAACCCCTACTGATAGACTCCTCGGACTCCTTATACAGTGCTGGTGACTTACCTCGATTCTTTAGAACAGTGGTTCTCAAAGTGTGGTTCGGTACCACCAGCATCAGCATGACCAAGGAACTGGTAGAAATGCAAATTATGATGTCGGTCACCCAGACTATGGAGTCAAAATACCCAGCAGGACCCAGCAACCCTCGGTTCCTTCTCTGTAGTTAAGAGTCTGTTTCCTGGTTTGCCTCTCTTTCCTCTCTTTCTTCTCCACATGTTCATCTGTTTTGTTTCTTAAATTCCACGTATGAACTTCAAATCTACAAAACAAAACAAGAAGTCTACATCAAATCATCAAAACTACAATGAGTCAGAATGACTAAAATTAACAACACAGGAAACAACAGGAGTCAGCAAGGAGGCAGAGAAAGAGGAATTCTTTTACCCTGTTGGTGGGAATGCAAACTGGTGTGGCCACTCTGGAAAACATGGAGGACTCTCAAAAAGTTAAAAATAGAACTACCCTATGATCCAGCAATTGTACTACTAGGTGTTTACCCAAAGGATACAGAGATACTGATTCGAAGGGGTATATGCACTCCAATGTTTACAGCATCATTTTCTACAATAGCCAAATTATGGAAGGAGTCCAAGTGTCCCTCAAGTAGGGACAAGTATCATTTTGATGATAAAAAAAGATGTGGTGTATACACACACACACACTCACACACACAATGGAATGAGTCATAAAAAAGAATGAAATCTTGCCATTTGCAATGATGTGGTTGGAGCTAAAGAGTATTAAACTAAGTGAAATAAGTCAGAGGAAGACAAAAACCCTAGTTGAGTCTGACACAGTAAAATTTGCAACTTCCTGCTCTAGAGCAGAATGGCTCAAAGTGTGGTCCTTAGATATGCAGCATCAGATGAACTGATAGCTTATTAAAATTCCAAATATCTGGCCAAGCTCTGAACTTACAGAATGAGAGTCTCAGATTTGTTTTCAAAAGCTCTCCAGGTGATTGTCATGCTTGATGAAGTTTGATAAGCACAACTTCAAAGAATTCCCTTCACTATATCACTGACTCCTGGCGCTCCTCATCTAATTTATTTTTAGCGCAGGAGCATAGAGGCAAGAGACCCTGGTGACACAGTTCTTTCGCAATTTCCCCTTCCCCTCCTTCCCAGTGCCTGCAGGTACTGGTAGATGCTGGATGTGATGGGTTGAAGAGTACAAGAGCTTGTTGATGACTTGAGCCTACCCTGACAGATATTTCTTTCTAGAAAGGAATATTTCCTTTAGGTAGCCAATAGCATCCCCAAGGATTCAGTGACAGTTAAAAAGGCTTTGCTTGCACAGAGCACAAGGGAAAAAACCAAAATTACTTCTGGAATAGGTGCTGGAGAGCCACCAATAGCATTGATGAGTTTCAGCACTGACTCAGCCCGAGCACCGTTAGACATTGAAGGATGGGAGAAATACTCGGAAAGAAATGACCGAATGTGAATACGCTGGGTTTGGTTGGTCTTTGTCACCTGTATTGCAGTTTACTTGATGGGATGGCAAATTTTCAGTAGAAAATGAAAATAAAGAAACAATAAGGTATAAAAAAAAAAAACGAAGTCACCGTGTCTCCAATTTGTCTCTCCATAAAGGCACAAATGGAAGTAATGGATTCCAAATAAACCAGGAGGCCTTACATACATCAAGTATATAGAAGATTGCTTTGGAAGGCTGGGAGGGATGATCTGAGAGCAGGTCTAAGAATGATGGTGAGAAAGATGGAGCATGGAGGCAATCCAATCCATAAAGAGAAGGCCAAATAAAGACTGGGATGGGGTCAGCACGGAGGAGTCCAGTTCTCACACGCGATTTAATGACAAGGTTATTGGATTCCAGTTCTCACACGCGATTTAATGACAAGGTTATTGCAAGTCCTTTCCTAGCGCTTAGTTTCCATAATAATGTAGTTTCCACAGTAATATAGTTTCCACAGTAATCTCATAGCATCATAGATGGCTAACAGATATATCCCAGCACTTAGCTATTACTGAGGTTTTAAATGAACTTGGAGGGAATCTGCCCAATCAAGCAATACTTGGCCAGTCACCTGGAGAACACATAAATCTGGGTACCAACTTAAATGCCACATTGGGGGCCCCAGCTTAAATGCACAGTGAGTTCTATGCCCATGTTAGGAGTATAAAAAATAACTAAAAAGTAAAGCAGTATTATTTGAGTTTTATTGAAATATTTAAATTTATATTTACTTAAATTTATATATATATATACACATATATATATTTATCTAAAAGAGCTGTAAGTTTTCTAAACTTACTCCTGTCAGTATTTTATCAAAACTTTTTTCCTTGATCCTTTGCCTTATTCCCCTCCACAATGATAATGCTTCCGTAAAATTTCAGGGCCCACTTCCTTCTCCATGAAAAAAAAAAATCTTCATGATATTTAATCTGATTTTAGGAAAGCAAATGTTTCTTATAGCACATGATAGTAGAGTCTGTGGCCTAAGTAAATTCAGTCTGTTTTTAACTTTATTCTGTTTATAATTTTATTATTTGGAGTAGAGGGATTTGGGGGGGGGGGTTAGAGGAAAATCTGCATAATTCAAGAAATAAGGCAAAGATGGCCAATTAGGACACATAAGTTATTTTCCTGGGACTCAAAAGAGGCAGGAATTATTAAAAACAACCGTAAGAGCAAAATGAAATGCTAATGACCAGATGATAGAATGACAGACCATAAACATGGGCTGGGCATTCCCGCAGCCTTCAACATATGTGCCCACATCCTTTCCTTTCTTCTTTTGGATGCTATGTGCCCATAGTTACAAAACTTTCTTTTCAAAATATACATCAGTTCCAATTATTCACTTTCCCCCAAACTTCATATTCATTTCGTGGGAGCAGCAAGTTCATAAGTAGAATCGAAAAGAACACAAGATAAATAAGTCATAGAAGGAGCTTATAGTTTGTCAAAAAATGAGTATGGGCACCCACTTTTTAACCCTATCCATGCCCCGAAAAAAAAGTTTTGCATGAAGACCTAGGATTAACATCCATTACCATATACTGAGCTCTATGACCTAATACTCAGAAAGCTCTTAATTATCAGAGATAAAAGACACTTAATGTGACACGTCAAAGCTCAGAATTCTTTAGGGAGTACTTTAAACTTACAGACCCATTTCCTGTTAGAAAAAGCACCCTCCGGGCACCTGGGTGGCTCAGTGGGTTAAGCCGCTGCCTTCGGCTCAGGTCATGATCTCAGGGTCCTGGGATCGAGTCCCACATCGGGCTCTCTGCTCAGCAGGGAGCCTGCTTCCCTCTCTCTCTCTCTCTCTCTCTACCTGCCTCTCTGCCTACTTGTGATCTCTCTCTGTCAAATAAATAAATAAAATTTTAACAAAAAAAAAAAAAAAGAAAAAGAAAAAGCACCCTCCATAGAAAGTTTAACAGATAACCCAATGAATATCTTTTTGGATTGGCCACAAGTAAGTTTGGATTTCAACATGTTCCCCCAGCTTCCCAGATTTGAAAAACCAAAGACAGTTCCACAACATCATATTTCAAAAGCAGAACGGGTTTAGCGGAGAAAGCAGTAAAGTGGTTTTTGTCTCAGAAGCCTACAATATCATGCATAACATTGCCATCCAGACACAACGGACTAGGGAGCAACATTCTGTGTTGTAGTTAAGCAGGCTGGCTCGATTGCAAATGGTGAATGCAGTCCTGCCTCTTCCACTGAAGTTGACATTTTGTATAGACTAGAAGAAATGTGTGCTATGAGATCAATAAAGAAGTAATTAAAAGGAACAGGCTCTTAATGATTGTAAATGAAGCCAAGAACACAAACTTGGATCTCGGGAACCTAGAGTTACGGCTCCAGGGCTGTGGTCTGTTAACATCTGCTTGTTGGGTAAGAATGTTTTTCTTTCAAAATAGCACTGCTACATGAATCAACAGCTTCCAAAAGAACTATTTCGTGCTATCCCAACTTCAGGTCTCAGACTTGAAAAATCTCATTGATCTTTAGTGAAATCTCAGTTATATAAGTAGGAAGTTATTTTTAAAGTCATACCAGATGCTACAGTTCCTCCTCATTGCTCCCACATGGATGTGTGCTGTTTCTTTAAAATTGCACCGAAGGCCCTGAAATAAAAAAAGTTAAGTAGGATTGCCTCACAAACCTAAAGAACAGATTTGCATGTGATGGATCTGTAAATATTCCCTTTTGTTTTTTTATTTGGCTGCTGGCCCCCTTGTGCATGCACACACACACAAGAAGAAATCTCAGAGATTTTCCTTAGCAGGCACATGGTTTTCATTCGGGAACTGACAGCAGGATTTCTTCTTAATTTCAATCATTTTTACAGTCTCCTTAGTGAGACTAAAACATTAACAAATAAACTGCAACCCTGGCTCATCAGTTTCCCAGAAGAAATGTGAAGCAGTCTAAGCTATCAGAAAAAAAACCTTTGAGGGGCACTTGGGTGACTCAATGGTTTAAAGCCTCTGTCTTCCACTCAGGTCATGATCCCAGGGTCCTGGGATCGAGCCCCATATCGGGCTCTATGCTCAGCAGGGAGCCTGCTTCCCCTTCTCTCTCTCTGCCTGCCTCTCTGCCTATTTGTGATCTCTGTCTGTCAAATAAATAAACAAAATCTTAAAAAAAAAAAAAAGATTTATTAAAAAAAAACCTTTGATAACAGAAAAATGATACTTGGTTCAGTCAAACGAGCTCAGATGAAAAGAAATTTTAATTATCACACTGTATCCATGGTTCAAAGGTTTTTTTTAATTATATGTTTTTTGTTTGTTTTTTGGGTTTTTTGTTTGTTTGTTATAATTTATGGTTAGAATTTGACCACTGCCAAAGAGAGCTTTAAAAAAATGTATCTCTTATTATTAATATCCTATCCAATATTACTATTTGCCATCTATTTCCATGAAGAACTATCAGTACTATTATTTACCATATGATCATGTAGAACTACCACTGTTATCTTTAAATAAAATTAAACAACTCCTTAAAATTCTCTCGTGCCTATATAACGCTTAGAATAAATTTCAATATCTTGGCCAAGGCCTACAAAACCCTGCATGATTAAGTTCTTGTTTATATTTTCAACCTTATCTCCTATCATTGTTCCTTGGTCTCTATACCACAGCTCATTCCTACTTTAGGAATTTTGGTTTTTAAATAATGGTCAAGTAGCTTGTTTCAGACAAGCCCTCCTACTGGTAACAATTAGAAAGACTGGGGTAAGTCCTACTATCTGAAGGCTAGCAGTGACAAAATCAGCATAAACTAAAGAAGATAGGATTTGGGAAGAAGAGAAACATACTGGTGGAGAACCACATTTATATGCATTTCGCCTAATGGCACTTCCCAGTCTACAGCCTAGGATAGATAGAACTGAAGTGAGATATTATTGCAAGAGAATCAGCAGAGAGAATTAGGGACTGCCTGAATAGCTAAAAATGAGAGGGGGAAAAGAGAGAACTACAGAAGAGAACCCCCCCCCTTCTATGTATAAATCTGTGTATAATCCCCACACAAACCTTCAGCTCCTAAACTTAGATATGTAGGGTGCTGGGGGGAGGCAATGGTTAGCAGAGAATTCAGCCAATGCATGCTATAGGGAAGTCAGATTTCGGAATTAAAGTTCATAAATACATCAGGATTTCCATTAAAGTTCCAGAAGAACCACATGTTAGAATTAAAAACTATAAGCCAAGAGGCACTTGGGTGGTTCAGTCAGTTGGCTGACTCTTGATTTTGGCTCAGGTCATGATCTCAGGGTCTCAGGGATCTAGTTGCATTAAGCCCTGTGTCAGGCTCCACACTTAGCAGGGAGTCTGCTTGGGATTCTCTCTCTCCCTCTCTCTCTGCCTGTCCCCTCTGTGTTTTCTTTCTCTCTCTCTCTCTCTCTCAAAATTTCCAACATTTCAAAAAAAAAACCTACAAACTAGGACTAAATGTTTTACCAACAAGTTAACTGCCTGATTGGGGGGCAAAAAAAAAAAAAACTACACTGTCCAGAGGAAGATAATGGAATCCAGAGTTTCTATAATATATCATTAATTACCCAGTATGCAAGCAATATGAGCAAATTGAAAAATATGGCTCATAGTTAAGAGGGAAAAAAACATAGTTACTATACAAAGATAAAGCCAGATATTAGAATTAACAGACAAATGACCATAATAAATATGTTAGAGAATCTATGAGAAAAATAGGATATAATGAAGAGATAGGGAATTTCAGAACAGATGTGGAAACCATGAGATATCAATTAATAATTAATGACCAAATAAAATTTTGAAATGGAAAAAATCCAAAATAAAAAATTCAACAGATGAAATTTATAGCAGATTGGGTATAATAAAAGATCACTGAACTTGAAGACAGTCCAAAGAAATCATCTATACAAAAGCACAGAGAGAAACATGAGTGAAAAAAATAATGAACAAAGCCTCCATTACCTTGGGACATATAGTAATTGGAGTCCTGGAGAGATAAAAAATGAGGGAGAATGGAGCAGACAGGTAGAAAAAAGGGTGGAAGCAGTTCAATTCAGTTTTTTAAACTCAGTCCAATCTGAAAATCTAAGTAGTTTCTATAGATAGCAGTGTTCAATCTCTCTTGCACAAAAATGCTCCATTTTGCAAATGTTCTCCGTTTCCCCCAGGTTCTTTTCCCAAGGTGATGCCTAATGTATGCTGAGAGCAATTGGTTGAATTGGTGGCAGAGGGGAAGGAACTGAGAGTCCTTAGAAAGTTTTCTGATTTCTGGGATGACATCCTTATTTATTTATCTGAAAGCAGCTGCCCGTTCTGGCACTCAGAACTAAAACTTGCATTTATTGGAACTCAGATCTACCATAGGCAGGACAAAGGCTGACTGGACCTCACCTCAGCTCCCATTCCTACCGACTCTAGTACCTGTCACATTTTTCTTCCAGCTTCTAGGTCCATCGGCTCAACCCCAGCTTCTGTCGCTATCATGGACTCATTGGCTTAATTCTGCATTAATGCCACATTAGAAACATTAGTCTGAGCTGTACAGACTCCTTCCTCACTGCTGAGCCATCTCCTTGATGGGGCCCAGCTTCCAAAAATGGCACAGGTTCAACCATAGAAGTGATAACTTTTCAAAGCCCAACATGAGGAACAAGATGACACCTTCCCCTACTCCCCATCCCTTTTAATCTTCTCCACTCCCAAACCTATGGGTACTCTCTGACTTATCTCACCCTCTGACTTGGAGAGAAGACCTCCTTCTTTTTGTTTCCTGGGCAATCTCTAACAAAACTTCCAGACCAGGAAAAGGTGCCTTCTTGTAGTTTATATACTTCCCCCACTGTAACTAAGAACCATTATATAGCTCTGCTGTCAAAGGCAAAAGGGGATTTTGCTCTATTCTATAGAAGAATACTATAAGCAGACTCCTACAACCTTAATACCCCAAGTATTAAGAGAAGGAATGGAATAAAGAGAATTAGGGAATCCTGTCTTTCGTAAGCTGCCTGGCTATTGTGTTCCTTTATAATCTTATTTGACAGAGCAGAAGATACTTACTGTCTTTGCATTCCTTGTCCAGCAAACTTTGATCTCTTCCTAGACATTTGGATAGCTGAAGCTGACTAGAACAGAAAGGGGAGAGGGTAGAGAAATACTTCCCAAAATATTAGTATTATTCCATAATTTATTTTATTTATGACCATGCAATATGGATGGAGCCGAAGATATAAATCCATCTTGGGGTAACTTTAATAGTCAAGTGAGGGGCACCTGGGTGGCTCAGTGGGTTAAGCCGCTGCCTTCGGCTCAGGTCATGATCTCAGGGTCCTGGGATCGAGTTCCACATCAGGCTCTCTGCTCAGCAGGGAGCCTGTTTCCCTCTCTCTCTCTCTGCCTGCCTCTCTGTCAAATAAATAAATAAAATTAAAAAAAAAATAGTCATGTGAGTCTAGAAGCCCCTTTATTTCAGACAGTTAGTGTGGATGCTCAGATTAGGGAAGGATGTAGCTATGATCACAAGCTTCATGGTAATGCTTTATAAAAGTGACTCCTGTTTTCCCAAGTCTCTGAATCTGTGTCACCATATCAAACTTAAACTTCTAAGGATAGAAGTAAGAGTAATTTGAAGAAAACTCTCAGCTCAGAAAGTTCCTACCCCCTCTGGGTCTTTATAAAAATAACTGCATCAGATTCCATTCATATCAAGCCTGTGATTACAGGTCAATTATCACATTAAATTATAATTATTTTTAATCCCTAAGTATGTGTTTATTACTTAAGGAAGTCTCAATCTTCCTTTAAAAAATGTGTTTCAGTTGAATCTAGTGATAAATTTCCAAATTTACTTATGGTAATCAATAAAAGATTTAGTGTAATGATTAATGACACATTCATCTAGGGACAGGTGTTCATGGGACTTAATTCAAACAGGAAAGTTTTCAGACTTCCACATTTTAATTTGAGATATCTTTCTATAGATAGATACCTAGATAGATAGAGATCTAGATAGATAGATAGATAGATAGATAAAATCCCCTCAGGAGCAGCAAATTTCAAATTTCATTGTGTTGTCTCTACTGGTTTATTAATAACACTGTCTAGTGGACATCAATGTCTCATACAAGGGCTGTAACAGATTTCTGTTTTGCCTTAAATGTCTTGTTCTAGTTTATATCAATATAGCAAGGTAGAAAACAACTCATGCATATAAACCTTTGGCTGATTTAGCAGCTGAGCTTTATGTGTACAACTGAAGCTCTAAATATTTAATGTACAGGGTTCTTTCTAATTTCAGAGGAAATATGAAGGCAGTGTTCCCTAAATCCCACAAGTTAGTCTATCATTTTAAATCCAAAAGTGAAGGATTATGGTTCAAATGACTTCAAGTTAGCATTAGACGGTTCAGGAAAAACAAAACCATTTCAGAGAAAATCACACTTCTTTCTGAAAGGAAGAGAAGAAATATTTCCCATAATCAGAAAAGCATGACATAAAGCTCAATAACACCATGAAAAACAAATTCGTTCCTCAGAAATGAGGTGTGATTTTTTTTTTTTTAAGATTTTAGTTATTTATTTGACAGAAAGAGAGATCACAAGTAGGCAGAGAGGCAGGCAGAGAGATAGGGGGAAGCAGGCTCTCTGCTTAGAGAGCCTGATGTGGGGCTCGATCCCAGGACCCCGAGATCACGACCTGAGCTGAAGGCAGAGGCTTAATCGTATTAGTACCGCGCGCCAACGGATTGCGCCACTGGAGCTGCTGCAGAGGCTTAATCGACTGAGCCACACAGGTGCCCTAAGGTTTGATATTTTTTATTAGACAACTAAGAACTCTTAGAAAATATTGGAAATATTTTCCTATAACAAAATAAATATAGCAATAAATTAGATGATTTCAAATAAGATACATTATATCAATCATATAAAATGTTAATGTGTTATTAATATATTAATATATAGTTGTTAACATATGTACAGTTTCTCTCTTCCTTAAGTTCTCACATCACAATGTGTAGTATACTTCCATGTATTTACTTTACAATAACAGAGTATGAATTGTAGGTTCAGGTCTAAAAATTGCCTAGGTCAGAAAGAGAAAGCAAGACAGGTTTGAACCTCACCAAAAGACCCATATATATATATATATATATATATATTATTTATATATATTATTATTTATTATTATGTTATATATAATATGTTCTTACATAATGTATTATATATGTATATTACACACATATACACATATAATATATGTATTATTTCTTTGGTCTCTTAACTGTGCTACATTGAAAACCAAATGCCCTAAAAGTTACATGAAAAAAATACGTTAAAGCTGGTTAGAATGATTAAATGTGAAAATCCATGTCTCTTTAAGGTAATAGGGACTGATTAGGCATAAAAAGTGGCAGAAGATAGCCAGCTTCCTTCTTCTGAGAAGATTATCAGAGTGCAGAGCCTGAGGGATCTTTGACTAAAGCATTCAACATGAGGATTTATTCTGGTAGAAAGGCTATCTATTCAGATAATACTAGGGTATCTGGGCGGACAAACAGCAATGTCCCAGTGTTTTTAAAAAGGAAATACTCGACATTATCAGAAGCTTGCATCTCACAAATAATTCAGGAACTGGTTTTCAACATCTTTTCTTAAATCGCATTTAAGGCACTGAACCCTACAAATAAGTCTAATAAACATGAAATGAACACATTTTAATGACATTTTAAATACAAAACAGCATTGGAATCTGAGGCCTAGCCAGATACAGACTTAAAACTGACTAAACTGTTTCAAATGCTATGTCTTTAAATTAATTTATGTTGAACACAGTGGGTACCGGAGTCAATTCTGGTTGCTATGACAACAGACACTGAAAATTTAAAGATCCAGCAGCAGGCTCAATTCCCTGCAAAGAGGGCAATTTTACATTAAAATTACATACCACTGCAACAGTTTTGATGAAACATGTTAAACAGATATACATGCAAGCCATCTTTTTTTTCAGACAATTTCATTAGTGTATGTTAGATATCATGTTTATCATTTTAACTTAAATTTCCTCCTAGTTAGATTTAAAGAGTGAATTAGAATCTAAATTGCAGAAAGGAAGCAACCAATTATCAAAATGCTACACTAGGGAAAGGAAAGATATCTAAACTAACCATGTAATAAAAACACTATAGAGTAGAAGTCTATATTATTTGCTTTGCAAATGTATCCTTGGCTGGTGGGCCATGCTTATAAGATGGAAACTTAAAAAAATAAATAAATAACAACAAAAGAGGGACATGCATTCATATGAATCACTGAATTTTTCAGCTTGATCAAATGCATTATGTTTTCTCTAAAGAGTCTTTTAATTGGCTGTAAAATTACTGGATTTGAAAACAATTGTGTTTTGTACCATTCCAATACAGTTTTTATGAGGTCAGGGCTCATCAATTCTACCAAACAAACATACCCACTCATGTAACCCAAAAAACAGTCACCTTGTGTATATAAACCAAATGGAGGGAAATGAGGTATGAGGGGCTGTCAATCAATATGTGCCAAAAAGGAGAAGAAGGTTGAGATCTCGGGAAGTGACATTCCTCCCTGTGTCTCCTTCCACTGAACAGGAAGGGCAAGGAAGGTGACTGCTGGGTTATAGTTAAATGCACATCATGAGAGCCCAGTATCCCAATCTGTTTTCAAAAACACTCAGAGGCACACATATTTTCAGGACAGGTCATTTTCTGCTTAAAGTGTAATACTTAGTTTATACTACTAAAGTATAGTTTTGTCTGCTAAAGTGTAATTCTTCTCTTGAACTGGCTCATCTGTTTAAAACTCGTTCCCTTTGGAGAGTTCCTGATGCCAAGAATTGATTCCATTTGAAATGCAGATTCCCTTTTTTGTGCTCATGTTATAATTTTCAAATTAGATTAATCGAGTTTCATGTTTTCACATCTAGTTTGAAGAAGAAACAGGAAATGGGAAAATAATTATTTTCCTCTCCTTAAGTATGTCCCCTATACTAAAAATTACCCTAACATAAAAGAATTCTAAGTCTATAAAAGATCTCAATTATCTAAGGAATACTTACTCAGTTCATTGATTTTATTTTTTACAATTTAGAGGGATGCCTGAAAGTCCCATTTTATTGGTCATCCAAACTTTCTTATTCCACAAGGCAAGAATTAAAAGGAAAGGAAACACTATTTGAATCCAAAATATGCATTGTCCTTGCCTGTGGAGACTGAGATCATGAGATGAGAATGTCCACATTTCAAATAAATTTTAAGTAGATGGAAAACCAAACTATTTTAATATGTGAAGTCCAATATTGCTTCTCCAATTTAAAATTATAGGATATTGATTATTTTGAAAACATGTTCATCCTCAGGATTAATATTATGCAGGATAATTCAAAGGAAAAAAATTTCTATTAAAAATACATGGGGTCAAAAATATTAAAATTCATTCATGTTATATAAGTTTTCCTTTGTTTCTTTTCAAGTGGTTTGAAAATAAAGACTACTAAGATCCAGTGGGTAGAGAACTACAAACATGATTCTAATTTTGTATTTTTAAAATGTGTGTTTATATAACCTACATAGAACAATGTGTTCCATTAACATCAACCTCAGTCTTCAAGAGTCCTCTTTAGGTATTTATAGGCTTTGGGCTAAGCTCCAACTGTTAGTGTTTGCAATTACTTTTCACACATTCCTGTTTAACTTATCAGTAACAACAAAGATGTGTTACATGGCATAAGAAATTATTTTTATTTAATTTGTTCCTTAAAAATCATTCAGTGCCCATGTACACTAAATAATACAAAGTTGTTTGACATTACTAATCCAGTGTTATAGTTGAAAAGATTTATTGCCTCCCTTTATTTGTTCAAGAAAATCAACATATTTTGAACAACAGCCATGTGCAAGGCAAGGCACATAAAGGATTTAGTCTAATGGAGGAGATACGACCAAGACACTGATTTAACATGCATGCAAACAATGCTGAGATAAAGTAGTAAAAATGATTTTTGCCTGAACATATCAGGAAAGACTTTCTGGAAGAGGTGGCTTTTGTTCTAAAGCTTGAATTTGCATTCTACAGGGAACAGATGGAAAGAAAGATCTCTGCGAAAGTAGGGACAGTACAAAGCCCTAGTAGGGGAACATGTACTCTGTTCCAGAGATCCTGAACAGATCTGTTAATGGAGCGGGACTCTGCCTAAGAAATTATCAATTCCAGTCTGAGGGACATGGAATCTGTTTTTTAGGCAGGAAGGTTTTGGAGTAAAGAAATGGCAAAATACATGGTGTTCTTCAGTAAAATTTGTATGACAACAGTCTAGATGGACTGCAGTAAGAAGAAGACATGAATTGAGAATACAATTTAGAAGGCTTGGTCTAAGTGAAGTAAAAAGAGGTGGGGAGTAGGTTGTTGTAGGAAAGAGGACAAAGGGCACTTAAAAACATTGAACAGATCAAATGAAGAAGAGTTGGTAAAGGTCAATTTGAGTCCCTATCTCTAAGGGTTAAGAGATGTGATACATTAAAGAACTTGAATATATCAGAGTAGAAAATGTTAAATTACACTGAAGTTTGGAAGTACAGAAAAAATAATGTCTTAATTTTGCCTTTAAATGAGGTGGTCTTTCTTCTGATGCCCCAACCCCACTCCTTTACTAACTAACCAGGAAAAAAAGCCAATTGTTTAAAGCTTAATAAAATCCAATAATTTAAACAGTCCCTTTAGGTGGTGCTTACTCTCCAGGGGATTTTAAAAAAAGATAAAGTGTTCTTTCTCTTAGATAATCTCACTTACTCTCTTCTTTAATCCCTAAGTAGTGAGTGGATGTATGAGTGGAGGAGTATGAAGAACTTGTTACACGGCCCTTTAGTGTTGAGTAACTCTGGGACCCTATGCTGTCTTTTCAACTTCTGGTCCTTGGGTGATGCCTCTGGTCTGTCTTGTCTTGTACCCTACAGACCTCCAGTGCACAAGATCAGGAAGATTTGAATTTGGATCTAATTCTTTTGGCTCAAGTGATGCTCCCAGTGAGAGTTCTTGGCTATCTTAATTTCACCTAAGCTTCTACTATAAACCTATGGCATGTCTGCCTTAGACTCCCTCACAACCCCAGCTCAAGCTGTCCACTCAGCATGTCTTGCTATGAAGCCACCTTGGGGCCCCTGTTATACTAAACTCTCTGGAAAGCTGCTAACTTAGACTCTTATTTTTGCCTCAAGGAAAACAAGGATTGGCTGGATGGCTGAACATCAGGAACTGAGTGACACTGGTCATAGTAAAGACCATCAGATTTAACTGAATCTGATGAGGTCAACATGGGCATTCTGCTAGATGACATAAGAAAGAAGAGTCTTCTTACTAACGTACCTGCCCTTCTCTAGGCCAACTCCAAATAAGCAAAAATCTGGGCAGACATCTATATGTATCTGCTCCTGGCTTATCTCTCTTAGTCCCTTATAATATTACAAGGCCAGAGAGACACAGCTTTCATTTACATCTTTTATATCATGGCCTTCTTCTCTCAGGCTCCATTTAAGCCCCATGATGGACAAAGCCTGAGGCCTCCCACTCTGTCATTAACATGGTAGCAAATTAACAACACGGCTAAAGAAATTCTGTGGTTAATACGGCAACAGAGGAAACCAGAGGAGTTTAAAAAAATCTGTTCTCAGTGATATTAATTTGCTGTGCAAACCCGTTTTGCATGTCAAAAGCTGAATATTACCTAGATATTTTAGTCTCCCAGAGAGATGGATGCCTCAGGTGGACCAGTTGGAAAATCCCTACTGGGAAAATAATAGAAAGATTACATTAATATCATTCAAAATGTTACTCCTGTTGCCATGGGTTTTTAGTAATCTATGCAATTAATATTAATAGCATTTCTAAAATGAATAATCATGGAGACTTCATAAATGTTCACAGTACGATAGCATATGCTACCTAAAAATGGATACTCATTCGAGAATTTAAATAGCATCAAAAAAAAAAAAAAAGACTTTAAATAACATCTATGTTTGTTGTATACAAAGACCAAATAAATACTGCTGTACCACTGTGTCTGTGACCAGGTGTGAAAAGATAAATAGAGGGTCTGGTATTTTCTACAGTAGGTGAAGTAATTTAGTAATCTTTAATTGTTAATGAATCATCTGACTGATATACATACTAAAGTTATTGAAGATGAAAAAAAGTTAACAGTGGAAACATTTAATTGATAAGACTTGTCCCAGTGCCTTTTTTCTTTCTTTGTTCTGTTTTCTTCCTGTATGTCTCTATTTCTTTTTCATTCAAGCTGGGTACCCACAAATCCAACTTCTTTAATTTCTCACCTGTGATTCCCTCCAATATGAGGAAATAAAATACCACCCAAATGCAAAGTTTAATTGTATATGTCTCCACAAAATCTCAGTGAGGTATAGGAAGTAAAAAGTATCCAATATATTAAAAAAAAAAAAAAAAGTCCAGCTTCCTTTGGCTGAAAGTTTCCATATTTTGCTTAATGCCCCTGAAGTAAGTTTACAATTTGATTACATAATAAGACATAAATTTATATGCCACCCATTGTAACACAGTAGAATGGAAAGCCAAATGAACTTTAGGTCAAAGGATTACCTATTACTCCAGGCCTATTATTTACAATGTGTGTAACCATGAGCAGCATACTTAAACTCTCTGTGCCTTCATTTCCTCTTCTGGAAAAGAAGAATGATAGTATCTCTCCTGACTTCAGCATCGAAACTAAGATCAAGCATTGCTTCTGAAAATTCTTTGTTAAATTTTAAAGTGCTAGAGACATGGCTGAGAATTACTATTTTTACCACCATACCTGTAGCCGGTGTTGAGGTATGTGGTACCACAGTGCCTTGGCACTCATTTCTGCACACCCAAGGCTGCTGCTCACTGATGCCTATGATTCTTCAGCCATAGAGAAAGCTTGGCCCACTCCAGGCATGCAAGAAGTACCAGATTCTGATCTCAGAAGTACCCATCAACCAATGGTGAATGAGAGGTTGGTAAATAGAACACCTGGGCTTCCTTGCCCCTCTGTTGGAATGATTTAAGGGACAGCGTCTGCAGGGCCTCCCAGCATTGCCAAGAGGGAATGAGCACCAGTTTCACCCTGGCGATCACTTGCTTGATGAAACACTCTTTATTGGTTTCTTTTCTTTTCCTTCCCTGTCTGACTTGCCTACTCCCCTGCTGCTATTTTCTGGGAGGACCTTGAATAAACCACTGATACACTAGAATCCTTGTCTCACAGTATGCTTCAGAGGGAAACCAAACAAAGGCAGTATCTCTCGACCAGGCCTTGACTTCTTTGTCTGCCTGGGAGAAATCTTTGAAGCCTGGCAGCCTAAATCACACAGGAATTCAAGTCTGAAGTATTCTCATTTCTCCCTTTTAATCCTTCAATTAAAACCAGAATGACAAATTTCCCAATAAAATACAGTGGGTGATTTCTTCCCCCTGGCCTTCCTTGCTGGCCATGCAATCCAGCAGGCAGGAAAGCATTCCCAGACCATTCTGAGCTTACTGAACTCTGACTCAGACTATCCTACTACACTCTCTTACTCAAAGAATCAGCAGGTACTTATTGCCCAAACCTGTTTTATAGGGAACAATAACTTCAGTTAAGTAACTAAAGACGTTTACTGCCTATGGGCCACAGGATTTTTTAAAGTACCAAGTCCCCAAGAGCCGTAGGTCCAAATTTCATCTTGCTTTTTCATTTGTATAAAAAGTAATATTACTAAGTCTTTCTTTTTTGATTAATAAAACACGCTTTCTCAAAATACCTTTTTAACTGTTTATTTTAACTGAAAAATCTCTTCTCTATGAGGTTAGCAAGACCTGGGGTTTAAATTCTGACTGCAACTCTCACTAACTGTGACACTAGGCCTATTACTTAGATCCCTAGGCCTCCATTTTTTCTTCCCCTCAGTTAGAAACAATAAAAGTACCTAGATTTTACAGCGGCCCTTAGGACTGAATGAAGTAAGCTTCGTACAGCTCAACACATGGTAAATTTTCATGTTCGTTAAAAATGAATCTGGAAATATTTCATTCATGTATTCAATTAACATGTATTGAGCATCTCTTTACTGCTAGACCCCGTGATGGATAAAACAGAATCTTTCTCCTACCCTTCAGAAGCTAACAGTCTATTGGGGAGATAGATACACTTTTTTAAGTGAATAATTAAAACATCTGTAATACAGTATATTGTATTCAATATAGTATTGCATGTTAGTACTAAATTGGATGATTATAATGGGAACTATTTTTTCTTGTAAACAGCAACAATAAAAAGGCTCTCCATAAATTCTATGCTTAATAGACCACAGTGGCATTCAGATACTTGTATCTACTTATCCTATATTCAGCAATGAAATTTCATAACCTTGTAATTCATAAGAACCATTCTCTGTCCATTATCAGAATGTTAATGTTTGAATGGTTAATACTGAGGAAAATCAGGACAAGAGCACCATTCAACCCTGGGTCATGGTAAATGTGAAGAGAAAATTACAACCATGTAGGGTTTTGTAGTGGTCCAAGAGGAATGAATTGCTGGTCTGCCCAACATATCATGTCACTCCACTAAAATCACTATCAGTGTCATAAACTGCTATCGATTGGCTAAGTGCTTAGAGCCCTGGGAAGTTTAATATTCTCCTGGCAAAAAGACTAGTAATGTGTTTTGTTGATTGCTGTAGCAAAAGCTCACCCTCCTTCCTGCTCTGCAAGTTTCCCACATGTTTTATTCTTGCCTAAGAGAGTGTTTTGCGTATGTATTGCATGCCCTTGACCCAGCCTACCCTAGACCTGTTAATTTCTGCAGCTGATCCCCGCATGCCATTCCTCAGATGGGGAGCACACAGCACGCGCACCCTCTGAGACCTCCCTCACACCTCGTGAGGAGAAGCAGGGTGTCATTTGCTGGGATTACTTGTGAGAGGACGAGTCTGTTGATTAAGTGGCTCGGGCTCTGCCAGGGGGTTTAGTGAGGTGTTTAATTGAAGCAGGAGATGTGGCTGACACTCCTAACTCAACCACAACATGTTCATCTTATAACACCCGGCTCTCAGACCCAGTTTTTAAACTGTTTATGCCCCATACCCTATGAAGAATATCACCAGCTTTCTTAGAATGACAAACGGATGTCTCAGCCCGGAAAGGCCAATCAAGCCTTCATCTTAACCTTGTCTTCTCATCTTTGCAGAAGAGAATGTTCCCTTTTTTTTTTTTAAAGAACCATTCGCCTATAAGATAAATGCATTTTTAATAACTATTTATCTTACTTTGAGAACAACGGTAACCTCCTTCATCGTAGTTCTTCAAATCTCAAACATACCTTTTATAATAACAAAATTGACTTTACTTCTGCTTTTTTTTTTTTTTTCTAAAGATTTTATTTATTTATTTGACAGAGAGAGATCACAGTAGGAGAGAGGAAGGGAAGAGATCACAGAGAGAGGAAGGGAAGCAGGCCCCCTGCTGAGCAGAGAGCCCTATGTGGGACTTGATCCCAGAACCCTGAGATCATGACCTGAGCTGAAGGCAGCGGCTTAACCCACTGAGCCACCCAGGCGCCCAACTTTACTTCTGCTTTTGAATAAGCATTACACTTTCTTTCTTTTTATGAAGAAGGATCAATTCTACAACTAAACATACTATTTTAATACTATCAGGAGCTTGTCCTGAATCATTTTAGAATAAAGTTCTTAGGTTCGGAGAGAATTCAGGTTTAACTTTTCCAGTATGACTTCCCTTTTCATATTATAAATTCAACCAGTTATCTATTGGGATGGAGAAATACTAAAAGAACAAGTAAGGGTTGGCAAGAAGCCAACAAACCAATACCACAGTGTTTTGGGGTTTTTTTTTAACCGTAAGAAAAACCAAGAAACAGGACCCGGAGTGACTAAGGGCCATGACTTGCCAGTCTGTTATCATGGACCTCATCTTGATCCCCAGGATGTCTTCCATGGAGCCATCAATGTGGCCTTGTTCCCAGGATCGTAGAGGTTGAGGTAACGATGGATTAGCTCAGTTCACTCGTACAGACTAAATGAAGAACATCGGAAAAGTTTACATATATGCAGGAAAGAAACATGATTAACTAAAACAGCTCAAGGTCATGACTAGCAACTTGAAGACAGGTAGTCTGTGAGAGGAAGAAATGGAAAGTGATGGCAGACCACAGGAATTAAGAAGAGTGTTTACTGATTTCTTTGAAAAGTATGGCTTCTGCCTAGACTGCTGCTGGGACCCACTTGTGGTATCGGCAGTGCTTGTAGTTGAGATCCATCCGTGCAGGAAAAATCCTTCATTTCACAAATTAGAAAACTGAAGCTCGAGTTTCTCAAGAGAAATTATTGTTTAGTGACAGAGCTGGAATAGAACCCAAATGTTCTGCCTCCTGCTTCAGTTCCCTTTTCATTCCATCAAGCTTAAGTACATTTAGGAACTGAAGAGTTTCTCATAATTAAAAATAATTTCCTTTAAAAAAGTTACCTTGTGGGCATGTGGGTGGCTCAGATGGTTAAGCATCTGCCTTTGGCTTGGGTCGTAATCTCAGGGTCCAAGGAGTCCAGCATTGGACACCTTGCTCAGAGGGGGGTCTGCTTCTCCCTTTGTCTGTTGCTCCCCCTGCTTGTGCTTGCTCTCTCTCTCTCTCTTTCAAATGAATAAATAAAATCCTTTTTTAAAAAATTACCTTTTTAGTTTACTGAGTACATCCTATGTTTCAGGCACTAGAATAGGAACTTTATCTAGAATTTACCATTTAATTTCCTGGTGACCTAAACGAGACAGGGACTGTTACATCTGCAGTGCATGAGTTAAAGTAATGCTCAGTGAGACTGAATTATGCGCAGTGTAAACTCTGGCACCTCACAACTGACAGAACCACCACTGAGATCTATGTCTGTCTAAATTCCACTTTAAGTAAGGGGCAGACCGAGAAGATTAACTGTGGCTGAAAGATCTGCATCTGCACCCCCCTTCATCTCCATTGTGATGGTCTTTGTTCTGGATCTTCTTGTTGCTTAGACTAAGCAACAAGTTCTTAACAAGTTCTAAACAGTTTGGTACTCTCCAACAAGTTCTTAACAGTTTGGTACTCTCCCCTCTCAGTTCATCTTCTACACCTACAACAGAATCATGTTAATTTACTCCAGTATAGTTAACATAACTGCGGCATTAGTTTCGGGTGTACAACTTAGTGATTCAACACTTCCCGTGCATCAGCTTAAGTGTACTTGTATTCCCCATCATTTATTTCACCCAGCTTCCCACCCACTTCCCCTTTGGTAACCCTCCATTTGTTCTCAGTAGATAAGAATTTGTTTTTTGACTTGCTTCTTTTTTTCTTTGTTCGTTTGCTTTGTTTCTTAAATTCTACATATGACTGACATATTTCACTTAGCCTTACATTCTCAATCCATCCATGTTGTTGCAAACAGCAAGAATTTATTCTTTTTTATGGATGAGTAATATTATATGTGTGTGTGTGTCTATAGATATATGTATATATATCTCCCACATCTTTATCCAACAGAATTATATTTTTTAAATTCTCTTGTTATAGGAGTGCCTAGGTGTCTCAGTTTGTTGAGGCTCATGATTTCGGCTCAGGTCATGATCTCATGGGTGGTGGGATCAAGCCCCACAACAGGTTCCATGCTCAGCAGGGAATCTGCATGGGATTCTCTCTCTATTCATCTCCCTTTGCCCCTCACCCCACTCGTGCATGCACACTGTTTCTCTCTATCTCTCTCATAAATAATTCTTTAAAAAAATTTTCCTGTTACATTCAAGCACATACAATTAATAAACAAGAGTCAGAGATGATGTCTTTTTAGTTTTCAGTTCTCTTAGATCTGAGTCTCTTTTTACTCTTCCTTATTAATTAATAGCAATATAATCACAAATTTTAATCACCTCTTATGACACCCTGAATTCTAAGAACAGTTTCTGAAATGTTATATAGTTAGAAGATAAATTTGTTGGCCTAATATGAAATGTTATATAGTTAGAAGATAAAGTTGTTGACCTAAGATAAAATCCATTGGCCTAAGATAAAGTTGTTGGCCTAATCTTTACCACAGAAGAATCAGTGATTAATAAAAAATCTAGATAAGGACAGTCCAAGAAACAAAAGATAATCTCCTTTATAAACATGGATATAGAGATATTAGCAAACTGACATAAAAAAATATTTGTGACCAAATTAGGGTTATTCTACAAATGCAAGGATGGTTTGATTTAGAAAGCCTACAGTTGCAATTGGACAGATCAGCAAAGAAGAAAAATCATGTGATCATCTCAGTATATAGAGAAAAACATTCTAAAATTCAATACATGATTATAACAACATTCCGGGCAAACTTAAAATGAAACAGACATGGGTTTCATCCTAGAAACCTGACTAAATAATTTACTACATGCTATCATGTAGCACTCTGTGAGGCTGTAGTCAAGAGAGCTCTCCTTCCCACTCTCAGTCTGTTTTCAACCCCCCAGGGCTTCTTTTGATAAGAATGGATGTGAGGCCCTGGCTCTCCTCTCTCCTTTTCCTCTTTTTGGGCTTATATCCATTCAACTACATGATATGATTTGTTGGTGCTATAGAAATCATATAATATATAAACATAATTGTACTGAATACTCTTAATGAGATTGAATCACACTGATTATTATCACTGCCTACTCATTATTTTAATAGTAATAAATCATATGGTTTCATCTTTACTTTTGCCTTCAAAATAATAAATTCCAACACAAAGACAACAAAAATTTTAGAAATGTAATCCTCTACAAGAAGGAAAGAGGAAAACACCCACCTGTTTATAGTTATAGGATCTTAACCTTATTTGCTAAGAAAACAGAAAATTATATGATAGGGCTGATTTAATATGGGAGATGAAGCAATCTTATTCTAATTTGGTCATTTGGGAGAACCTTTATGTTCCCATGTGATATAATTATGATGACAAATGGTGGAAATGTATTATTTCTGTAAGTGTTTTATATACGGAAGTTTATGAGAATGCCATCTCATATGGGAGAGGGAATTGCATACAGAAAGCACATGTATACAAGATTAGAACTAGAAATACAAGCACTGTGTTTGCAGAACAATAAATAAAATATTTTGCCTGGGGCAATGTGTTTGTGCAAGAAATAAATAAGGTCAACATTAGGGACTGAATGTTTGGGTTCCCCCAAAATTTATATGTTGAAATCCTAACCCTTGAGGTGAGGGAATTAGGAAATGGGCTTTTAGCAGATGATTATGTTATAAGGATGGAGTCCTCACAAACGGGTTTAGTACCCTTATAAAGAGATACCCCAAACAGCTTTCCCTCTCTCTCTCACCCTACCATGTAAGAATGTAAGGAGAATTCGAAGACAGCCATTTGCAAACCAGGAAGAGGGTCCTCACTGACACAGGATCGACCAGTACCTTGATCTTGGACTTCCCAGCTTCTAGAACTGAGAGAAGTAATATAAGGTGTTTAAGCCACCCAGTCTGTGGTATTTGTTATAGCAGCCCAAACTGAAAAACAGCTTCAAGGGGACCTTTTGGAGCTAAAAGAAAACACTTTAGAGAGTTTTCAAAGCAAATGAAAATGTTATAATATACGTATTTTTAGCTGTTTTGCTGTGTCTTTTTCCAGGAAGGACATTTCCCTGTGGTGCAGTATAAAGCTTTGTTTCTGTCTCCTCCCAAATGTTCCCCTATTCTGAGACTCCCTAAACCAGGCAAAACAAATCTGCCTTTCGAAAACTGGAAGCTAACAGAAGGGTCTGTAAGGTTGTGGGTGGACAGAGCTTAGAGGGATTCCCTAAAACAACTACACCTGAAAGGAGGGAGTCATTTAAGGACCAGACAACCAGGTTTATTCCTATTGTCCTGATTCTTTATTACTAGCATTCCCTTTCTCTACCAAGAATGTCCCAGTTTGGACAATAAACTATATGATTGTCCTATTCATTGGCTGCTCACAAAGCACCTATGGCTAAGCCCTTAGGCAAGGAAGTAATGCTAAAGCCAGTTCAGACTGAACTGTCTAAAGTAGAAAGATATCCAGAGTACCCTCTAAACTATATTGTAGATATTTTTTAAAAGAACAAAGAGACTGTATGAAGATAGGGCAGGAGCAATAATCTATAAAGGTATTAATTAAACTTAATGCAACAATGTAAGACAAGCACTCCACAAGATATCCTTGGCATGATTTTTTAATTTTTTTATTTATGACCTCCCAAAATGCTCTATGGAAAATTTGTGGAGAATAAATCAAATGGAGTAACAGCTCACATGTGGGGAATTTTTTATGTGACAGACACCACACTATGTGAAAACAGCCTTATATGTAGACCCACCAGTTACAGAGGATCAGACATTTTTTTCTAAGAAATGTACACCTATCTCTTCCTTGTGAAAACCCTGTGAAGTAGGTACTATTATTTTGCAATTTTTTTAAAAAGATTTTTATTTATTTGACAGAGACACAGTGAGAGAGGGAACACAAGCAGGGGGACTGAAAGAGGGAGAAGCAGGCTTCCCCTGTAAAGAGCAGGATCCCAGGCAGAGCTTAAGGACTGAGCCACCCAGGTGCTTCTATTATTCTGCAATTTGCATGTTAGGGAACAGGGACACAAAGAGATTAGCTCACACAAGGATTCATAGCTGGGAAGTGATAGAATAAAAACCCAAGCAATTTAACCCCATAATCTGCTTTTTTAACCACTATGGTATAGACTCATCATACCAAAAAAAAAGCCAAAATTCTTCTACTTCATGTTCATTAGGTGAACACTTTTGTTAGAAATAATGACTTTTGGAGCCAGTTCCAACCTAGCACTTTCTGACTACTGAATGGGTGCTATCCTGGTTTCCCACGCAAATACTGGTCCTAGCACCTCTGATATGTCTTCTTAGATAGCTCTAATATAATTTTGTCTCTGAGGTGTGTCTGAAAGAAGGATATCCAAGAAAAGAGCTGTCACCACTCTCTAACTGGCTTATAATCTGGAACTATAGATTTTACTTGATGTTTCTTGGACCTATAAGGAACTTGATTCCAATCCCTATAGATAATAACACCGGGATTTTATCTACTGGTATTGTCCGGGCAAATAATAGACACAGGTTAACACTGTATTAGTTAAGAGAGCTTTCAGGCATCAGTAGCAGAAATCCCAAATGACAGTGGCTTGAACAAATTAGTGTTATTTCTCCACAACCCAAATACCTAGAGTTATGTTGTTCTGGCATCATTGCTATTCAAAAATATTGTCAGGCATCTAGGCTTTTCCTATATTTTGGCTATCTATCTTAAATGTGTTGGTCTCCACCATGATCTCAAGATGGCCATTACAGTTTCAGATCGTGCTGTGTTCAGTGTAAGAAGAAGAGGGAAAGTAGTTTGCACAAAGTGCATTTAACTCTTCCAGAAGCAAACTTCAAAATACATTTTTTGGCCACCTCTAACCAAAATGAATATGTGGTTTTCTAGCCTCCATCAGGTGGACAATAAAGATGGAGGTTGAGATTATGTATGGGGTTAGCAAATGAAGTGTGTGCCAAGATGTGACTTGGGATCTACCGGTTGGTAGGAACTCTATCCTTTCCCTCCACACTAAATGTGGGGATGTGGGGAATAGGAAGGAATCTGCATTCTCCATATTCTTCGAGACACAACTTTTTGTCCGCACTGAGACCCAGTATGTCTTTAGTCATGGAAATCTTTACGAAGATCTTTTACTATTATCTCCAGCTCTGGAGTGATGGAAGCAGCTTTCTTCCTTCTACCCCTTCCTCCCTTACCAATTTGAAAAGTTAGACTTGAGTATAATTACTAATTAAGAGCTTTCCTAATATACTGATATGTGCATGTGGGGAAGTGTAGAAGAACTATACATGTTCTTCTACAGATACTATTGATGATTGTTGCTGAGGGATAACAGGGGATCCTTCTGTCTGTAGATACATTTATCACTTGAATTTTTTTAATACAAGCATCTATTGCACTTTTTACCTGTCACAGACAGCAATGATGATAGAAATAGACAATTATTGGGCACCTGCGTGACTCAATTGGTTAAGTGTCTGCCTTCAGCTCAGGTCACAATCCCAGCACCCTGGGATCAAGTCCTGCATCAGGCTCCCGGCTCAGCGAGAAGCCTGGTTCTCCCTCTCCCTCTGCTGCTCCTCCTGCTTGTGCTCTCTGTCTTTTCTGTCAAATAAATACATTTTTTTAAAAGAATAGACAGTTATTAAATTTCTCACTAGCTTTTCATGCTTTAGGCAGAATAAATTCAGTATAGTTTTCTAACCATCTTTGTGGTTCATCCCTGAGCCTTCGACAAGTTCTTCAGATATTCTTTAGCAGTGACAAAGTTTGCACAATTTCATCCACTTAAGTCTGATTACTGAAGTGTTGCGTTCCTAACTCTAGCATGTGAAATTGAATGGCTTGCCCCTGAGGAAGTGCCCAAGTACATGCCTGCCTTCTAGCTGTCAGGTTACCACAGGTGCTGGTTTGTGAAAAGTGAGTTCATCAGACTTCAAAATTCTGTGCATCAGGCTGGATAGATGTCTTTTGACTGATAAGGCTAGTAATTTTTTTTCTAGAGCTTTTCATTTCAGTGAATGACATAATAGTATATCCACAAGACTTTATTTTAATGTGATAGAAGAAAATGTCAATTTTGCCTAATTTTTTCTTCCTAGAGACGAGCAGTGACAAGCTCACAAAGTTCCAGACTGACTAAGAGTTGAGGGTAAGCAAGAATGCCATCTACCACAAAACTGAGTTGTGGCTTATGTCTTCAGCTATAAATTAACAAGGTTTACAAGAGTCCTGACCGAGAACCATGCCGTGGTTTTGTTCAGGAGGCTGTTCTCAAATTTGTTGGAGTGTTTGTCTTTACTACCTATACTAGAATGACTCTGAGGTTTCTGGCTTGTATATCTAGGACAATGAGTGGATGCATACTTATTCACTGATACGGTAAATACTGGAAGAAAGAGTATTGATGGGAGGGGGCAGTCTTCCCCACTTCCCAAGAAAAAGATGTTAAACAAGTTCCACCTTATACATTTTTTATTCTATATAGAAATAATATTTTCTTTTCTTTGATATATAATACTTGCCTGTGACAATCTGCAGTAAATTTTTGGTCTTTTTTGGCTAATATTTGGAAGCTATTTCTATGACACCCGTGTAAACTAAGTAGGGGAAAGTGTTGAAATAATGTATTTCCTGTAATTTTAACTATCCTAAAGTAGCTGGAAAATAGTAATTAGCAAAAATTCTTCTGAGTGTCCAAAATGGATCCCCTAATGTTCAAACACTAAAATTCATGAGTCTCCTCTAGTCAGAATCTCTGTCTCCCCTCACAGGCTATTTGTTCTATCTCACCACCCAGTTCTAATGATTTCAATTAGTAGTGATGACAATGATTTAGAAGATAATGATGATAGATAGCCTTGGCACTGGCATAGGAACATTACATTATTTCTAATTATCCCTATAACCATTTTAACTAACCTAAAGGTAGACATTATTTACCCTCATTTTATAGATGAGAAACCAAGAAAGAGAGGTTAAGTAACTCACCCAAGCTAGTAGGGGGGAAGTGAGGCTCCAAAGTGCTATCTCTACCATACCACACAGTCTTCCTGAACAAGATGATTATTTACATTCCTCAGTACTGAATCTTTGACCTTCTGCTTTTCTCATGCAACATTTACTCCTAAAATAAGTGATCTCATCCAAATTTATGGCAGCAGCCATGATCAGAAGCTAATGACTCCTAGAATTACCTTCCAGTTCAAGTTTATTTTCTGAGTTCTAGATCTGTATATCTGACTGCCCCTAGGACATCCTTACTTCAATGTCCAATAGTTACCTATGATTTAACATATCCCAAACTAATACTTCATCTTCTCTAGCCCTTCTCCATATCTGTCCCTACTCCTTTAATCCTTGATTTTCTAATGGGCAATGTTACATACCTAATTGCCCAAGCCAGAAGGTATTCTTGACATTTCCCTTCCTTCAACTCTCACATCCAATTAAAAACTGAACTTCATTGATTTTATCTCTTTAATGGTACTGGAGCCCTCAAATCCATTCTCCTCTCTCCATCTCCATTGCCAGTACCTTAGTAACCACTTTATAATATTTTGTCTAGTTTAGTGCAACAGAGTCCAAGATTCTAATGCTACCCCAGACTTACCCTGTATTTAATTTAAAAAAAAAATGTTTAACTTCTCATGTACATGTCTCCATCTCTTAAACCCTCAAAGCAAACTGAGACAAGTACATTTTCTAATATGATTTCTTAAGCTGAATATAGTGAGCACAACTGTATTAGAGCTAGATGTTTCAAGTTTTTTTAAGTGGAATTTTCTTTTACTTATTTTTAGACTTTATACACTGTATACCTTTATACTTCAGTCAAAGTACCAATATTTATTTCTTATAGTACCTGGTTTCTTATCTCACTCTCTAAAAGCCCATGGCCCAATTGGCTACCATAATGACTCTCCTACAATGTAAATCTGATTCTCTAATGGTCTGGCTTAAAATCTTGCAATGGTTCCATACTGCCTCCAAGATAAAAATCCAAATCTTTACTTGATGTAAAAGAAGAAATCTGAGGCCCTTTTCTTGAAAGACAACTGAGAACCAGCCCTACATGTCAGCCCCTTAGGACATTACTAGGTTACATGCAAAACAATGGTATAAAATTATACAGTAAGAGTACAGTTCTACCTACTATATTGAATTTTAAGAGTTATGAAGATTCCATTTGAAGAGATTTCCTGGAAGAATGTTTATATACAAGTTCCTAAATAAATAAATGCCAGTAAGTTAAGAAAGTATGTTACTGTATCTTCAGATTTTACAAGACGGGAAAACTTACCTGACAAGTTAAATGAATTATTAAAAAATACAAGATTAGTCTGGAGTGGCAGGAGGTATTAAACACAGACCATAAGAGAAAGTAAGCATTAAGAAACTTAAGGCAGGCTTACACAGAGCAGGAAAGACTGACTAAAGTAGGGAACTTAAGAAATTAAAACTTCCCTCATCTTTACCTAACTCAGAGTTTGCAACTGGAGATTGCCTCCCAGATTTTGCCTGAATTTAGATTTCATCTGGTCTGTATGTAGTGTATGTAGTAAAATTTCCAAATTTCAGGGGTACTTGGGTGGCTCAGTCAGTCAAGCATCTGTCTTTGGCTCAGGTCATGATCTCAGGGTCCTGGGATCAAGCCCCGAGTCGGACTCCCTGGGGAGAACTTGTTTCTCCCTCTTCCTCTGTCCCTCTCCCCTGCCACTCTGCTTGTGCTCTCCTTCTTGCTATCACTCTCTAATAAATTTTTTTTAAATCTTAAAAAAAAAAACAACTTCCAAAATTTAATATTCTTAGCTCTAAGTTTCTTCCACAGACCCATGTCAGCCCGTGAACTGATATTGGTGAGCAACCACTACAGAAATTGAGCTTCAGCTTTTAGAAACTTTTATAGCAATTTGGCAACCTAATCATCTATCTGTTGAATCCAAACAGATAGTTTAAAATGCATTGTTCTGGTTTACCGCAATCCCCACTATCCCCTATTCTATTTGAAGCCAGATTGGGTCAAATGCCAGGTCCCTGGTGGCACTCTAGTTTAGGCCTGCTCTCTCATTCATTAAATTCATTCACACACGGGGCAGGAGATCTACAGCAGTTATGGTGTCTTGCTGAAGTCTCAAAAAACCTCACATATTTACATATATTAGATAAAGTCAGTCACATTTGCCTGGTGATTTAAAATTTCTAACCACCCCCAACCAAAAGACCTGTAGCAAAACAAATGTCTAATTGAAAGCTGTTATTAGTATATCATGCTATATGGAGATACACACCATGTTCTACCCTTTCTTAGGTAGACTGTGAGACTAGAATTCATGAAGGAGCAAGGGCATGTGGAGGGAGCTAGAAGCAAACTCAGACAGCTGGGAAATGTCGCATGTGGCAAGTCTAAGTTCAAAACCACTCTAATTCTCTTTTTTTGGTTTATCCATCCTTCAAACCAATGTGATATCTGATTCCAGGTGCCAAGCGTTTGGTTCCCTTTAACAATTTTCTTTACAATTTCAGCTTACGGAAGCATATCATAGCTCTGAGTGCTACAATGCACAGAGCAATGCCCTGATCTTCTAGAGCAATTACCTCACCCACACCCAAGACACATCTTGTACTTACCTAGAAGTAAAGCTGAGAGCAGAAATCTTCCCTAATGATTTCCATGTCTTTTCAAATGTGTTAAATATGAACTTAATCATTCCATTTATTTCCCTCACCTGTCATCATCATAATTTTTAAAGGCCTCTCCCCCCACACACTGATTTATATCCAGTTTATTGCAAGTCAAGTGAATGTGGAGTTGATATTCATGACCATCCACCTGTTAGCTGGAAGCATAAAATCAGGGCTAGGAGAGTGGAAGCATAGCTGAAAGGCTACTCTTTCAAGCTTAATTTCAAGTTTAAATCCATGAGTGTTTTGGAGATGGGTTATAAGTTTTAATCCCCGACATTGTTATAGAGAACTTGGAGTCTCAATTCAGAATGAAGCCACAGAAGGGGGAGTGTTCATACATAATACCTCTTGATATAATAACACATGGTGACACCTGAGAAATATCTATGAGTGAATAAATGTACAAATCAATGAATCAACCGATCAATGAACTTGCTCTCAGACTCACTTGAAAGATTCCCCATAAGGTGGTTCTTTTCCCAAACCATTTTCCCCCAAGGCCTGATTCTGAAAGTGCCTGCCTCACTGTACCCTGCCAAACATTTGCTGCCGGTCTACCGGACTGCCCACAGTGAACTACCACAGTCCCACTGTCATGAAGGTAAATGTTGTGCCTGGTGGGGCACAACAAGGCAATGTAGAAAACGGATATGGCCAATTAAAACAACAACAGCAAATAAAGAAATTTCCTATATCTGGGTTCACGTTATTTATGTTCTCCACGCAAAGGTCTGCCTTAAAGGAGCCAAGATATAGGGAAAATCGTCTTCATTTTCATCATTTGCCGTGAAACCTGCACCTTGAAGTAATTCTAGATTGGGTAAATCCAGGAAGAGGTACCCAAACTAATCAAATCAATCCTGGCCATCAAAGAAGTAACAGATGTTATGGCCAGGCTGTCCTTTCCTCACATTATGCCAGAAAAATTTCTGGCATAAGTCGTGATTTTAGAAAGATTGTAACATTTTATGCAATATTCCAAATGGAGTTATTCTTAACAACTAATCCTGCAGAGCTGTTTGGAGAGGGGAAGATTGTTTAACATCAATAACAAAAAATTGCAATACAGGCTAGATATCCTGAAAAACCAGAAATTTTCTGGTGGACCCAAAGAATAGGACCACAACGTGTTGAGAACTACAAGTAATCTCCACACTATGAAAATACCTCTGCAGATTGGTACCAAATAACCACAGGGAAGAAGGTAAAATATTTGTTTCTAACTTGCTACAAGGTGTTTTTATTATAAAAGCTGGTTTAAAAAAAAAAAAACTGGCAAGTGGTGAGATTTTTTTTAAAAAACAATGCTTGTAGCCAACATGGAATGTCTGATGAAGGTAGGAGATAAATTTTCCATTGTCCTTCATGCTTCATACAGCATTTATGAAATTCTCACCTATATAAAATGTTGCCCTGAGCACTCAGCAACAAAATGATTTATATGTTCTGGGGCAGCAACAGTTTAGTGCTATACCCTTCAGCCCTACCCACTTCAGTGAAGTGAGATGAGGCTTCCAAAACTCCTCCTACACTATAGCTGCAGGTGATTAAAATCTTATAATTTGTTATTTTATGTATTATATGTAAATTTCAAAATAATCATGGTGCTAAGCCATGATCTACCACAAAAACCTTTCAACAGAAAATAGCCTTGCCTTTTATAACTCAGAGTTCCTGTTACCAGAGTCCTATCTAAAAGTTGGTCATACTGACTCAAGAAAAGACCCTGAGAATACTGGTCACCAAAGTAGCTGTTGGTCTCAAAAAAGAGAAGAAAGGGGAGGTTGGTCTGCCCAAGCAAAACCAATGTGCCCACCCTGGATTAGCTGTGGTTATAGTGAAGAAGAGACGTGTGGCCGGAATCTCCAAACCCCAAATCCTGGCACCATGGGTGCCCAAGAAGTGGGCACCCAGTAGACACTTGAAGAAAATGAATTCTCAGTTATCAGCTGAGATTACAGCGCCAAACCTTTGGGTGATCTCTGCGAGCCCAGAACCGTGAGGCCCCTTTTTGGCTCTCCTGGTATATTTACCTTGGTTCTATCAAGTCACTTGATGAGTGGTCTCCCAAGGCTCAGAAAGGGAAGGTCCCAAGGTGAAGCAGCACTGAACACCTCGCTGCACCTCGTGGAAAAGGAGAGAGGAAAGGTCCAAAAGAGAGGTCACCCGAGAGACACAGATGAAAAGGAGACCTGCAGGAGGGAGAGAGTTTAACTTCTTTCCCACGCCCCATTCTCAGAAATTAAATATGCTTGACTCACCTTGGAATTCAAACTCCTTATGGTTAGTGGAGTAAGTGAGGTAGGGGAATTTGGGTAGGAGGTAGCAAAGAAGGAGAGAATGGAGGCTAGAGCCTGTATCTCCCTCTAAAGATGAGAGCCTGTATCTCCCTCTAAAGATGAGAGCCTGTCAATAAATGCTTTGCAGGTTAACTTGACGGAAGTTAAGCAAAGAGCAAACAGGAGGCAGAGCGTCTCTGGATTACTCTTCTCTTAGTTGTTCCACTAATGCAGACTTGAGAGCAAACATTCCACACTTGACTTTGCCATTGAACAAAACTAATGTATTTTCCTCGATAATTATAGTGGACAAGGCAGAACGGGCTCAAAATTGGCTAACTTTAAAGTTTGCTGAATAAATCCATCGGTTAATTAATGAAGCAGTGCCCAAATAACACTAAGCATGGTTTCTTGATCTGTAAAAAGAGAACAGGTTGAATAAGACTCCAAAAGTACTTTTTCTTAATTTCTTAATTCCTAAATCCATAATTTATAAATTGATCATTTATTTTAGTTATGTTAAGTGTATAATTATATATAGAAATAATTTGGATTACTTAATTTCACAATTTAAAAATTACATATATATATATATGATTGTGGAATATCATGCAACTAAACTTCAGTTTTCTATTACTCAGTGTACACATAGACCTTTACAGGTAGTCCTGCTCTATCTACCTTTCAATAAAATCTGATAAATGTTTCTTTTGTGATTGGGTCTTATTAGGGAAAGATCTTAATAAATGCAAGACTTTTTTTTTTAAAGATTTTATTTATTTATTTGACAGAGAGACAGATCACAAGTAGGCAGAGAAACAGGCAGCAAGAGAGGGGGAAGCAGACTCCCTGCTGAGCAGAGAGCCCCATGCGGGGCTCAATCCCAGGACACTAAGATCGTGACCCAAGCTGAAGGCAGAGGCTTAACCCACTGAGCCACCCAGGCACCCCAATGCAAGACTTTTTTAAAATCATGCTATATTTACCAAGTTCACAGTAAGTATTTGAACCATTATTTTATGGTTTAAAGATGGGGAAAAGGTACAAGGTGAAGACACTGATTTCCTTATCACCTTCCTCATCTTTGAACAGTGGTATGTAAATGGTATATAAAGCATTTCTAAATCTGCTTTTGCTAGGTGATCCTACTTTGAGACAGCTCTTTAGGCATAAAAAGGACCATAGCATTAGTATCCTCACATTTTAGATTTGCTTCTGCAAGGATTGTCATGTTCTAAAGTAAGTAATATGTAGACAGCGACAGAGATGGTAGGACAAGCAGTAGCTAGGTATGTACTGCCCCTCTCCTGAGGCAGGAGCTGTCACAGCAACACTCTACTCAGAGAGCAAAGTTACAGATTGTGTAACTCCCCAAAGTCCTCCACTACCTTCCTCTTAATGAAATAACACGCTTTTCAGTATCCCACAGAAGAGCTCTGTGCAGTGTCTAGCATTGAGCTTGGGGTGGACCCGTTTAACCCATTTCAGCTCTGAGTAGCTGGGAAAGGATTTGTTCTTTGAACAAACGATCTTTGGACTCCAGCCGTTTGTATTTCTCATGACCTGAAAAAAAGCTGGGATGTCCAGATACAAACTGCAAACATGCACCCCTCTAGCAGTGTAAGTTATCCCTCCATGGAAAGATAGGAAGATTTTTGTGAAGCTAAGGAAGCTTGCATCTTCTGAGCCCTTCGTTTTTGAGGGCACTATCATGACCTGAGACATTTTAGCAAGCATTATATTTGAAATTTTGCAAAATAATTTAAACTGCAACCAATGAACACCGTTGTCTCTTTCCACTCCAACTTCCTCTCCATTGCACTGTCCTATGTGTTTGGTGGCACTGGAGGAGCCATGAGCAGATGTGAGATTCAAATTCATTTAACATGGGTTTAGCCTGGCCCCCAGGGACTTCTGTCTGTCCACAGGTTTGTGCATTGCTAGTCATCCTGATGTAGGGATGGCTTCCAAGAATGGCTAAACGATGATTCATCTCCAGGGAGATATAGGGACAGAGGTTTTACTGTAATCTAAGTATATAAGTCAAGAAGAAATGAGGTTTGAAAGTCCAGACCCAGAAACTAGTCTATGGAAAATTCTTCTAATCATCAGACATATAGAATTGTAATAAAAGGAACCAATTCTTATCAACAACTGATCAAAACCAAAATTTTCTCTTCTCAGAAATATAACCTATAATACAGGCTATACAATTACAAATGCACATTTTTATGGAATGGTCCAAAAAAGAATTTATCAGAAATTCGGAGTTTGGGGCGCCCAGGTGGCTCAGTTGTTAATCATCTGCCTTCAGCTCAGGTCATGATCCTAGAGTTCTGGGATCAAGTCCCGCATTGGGCTCCATGCTCCATGGGGAGTCTGCTTCTCCCTCCGACCTTCGTACCTCTCATACTGTCTCTCACTGTCTCTCTTTCAAATAAATAAATAAAATCTTTTAAAAAGATAAAAAAAGAAATTCTGAGTTTGTAGGGCACAAAACTGAAGCAGTACTATAAAAACTATATACAGCTATATGTAAAGTCACATGTTTTATGAACTTCAATGTATTACATCACATCTTAGTAGATATAATGCACTGTTCTAAGACCAAAGAATCCAGATGAATTGACATGCAAAAATGTTACAAAGGCAACAAAATGCCCTGAAGATACAAAGTGTTTCTATGACCAAGCTCCTACATTTATTTATTCAATGTATATTATATGAGTCATTTGACTACAAAAGTATGTGGCCCATTATAGCAGAGCACTAATCCTGACATGCATTTGGCTTGATCTTATGCATTCCACACTTTCAGATTCCTTTTATTACTTTTTTCAGAATTGTTAAGCATACCAAAATGTGAATGTATTAAGAAGAAAGTATCCAAATTGAATAAAAAATCATAAACCAATAAAAGTATCTGTGTTATTTATTAGCTGGCTTTTTTAAAAAGATTTTATTTATTTATTTGACAGACAGAGATCACAAGTAGGCAGAGAGGCAGGCAGAGAGAGAGGAGGAAGCAGGCTCCCCGACGAGCAGAGAGCCCGATGGGGGGCCGGATCCCAGGACACAGGGATCACGATCTAAGCCGAAAGCAGAGGCTTTAACCCACTGAGCCACCCACGTGCCCCTGTTAGCTGGCTTTTAAAAATGCTTAATTTGTTTTGATTTTTCAGTCCAAGTAAGTATGCATTTTCATACCTAATTTTCTATTCATAATTTAATATTCTTTTTTCTTTTCCCAGCAAATTAAGTTTCAGACTGCACAGAACCTGAAACTGCCATGTAATTAAACCAACTGCAAAGGCACTGGTTTACCAGGCCTGCTGGGTAGAGTGTGGCTGACTTTTGGGAAAATGGGCTCAGGCCATCTTTACTTGAGTGCATAGTTCCAAAAGCCCTTATCCCAATGATGAAATCCTAAAAATTCTGAAAACTTAAGTGTATGTTTATTATTTGGCATCAAAACTCATTTGGCAACTAAACTTAGCTAGAACTGACATGAGGCTATTTATAAATTTTATTGATCTCAGTATGAATATTCATACAGTTTATTGTGGAACTATTAAAAATTTGAATTTAAGATGTTGCACAAATTCCATGAGAGGTTTTACAAAATTTTTTAACTAAAAAAACTTTTTTTAATTCTAAAACACATGTAGTCCCAGGGTTTATGGATGAGGAATTTGGGATCTGTGCTAATTTTCACACAGTTGCCTCCCATGGGCAGGGACTTAGGGAGTCAAGCAGTCTGCTGAGGATTTGTGATAAAGTTTGGAGAATATCTGATAGTATGTGACAGATAAACTCATGGATATCCAATCCCTGCCCTGGGTGCCAGAGGATAACATTCACAAACAAACACACAAACAAAAACCTGATGGAATGGGAGGCAAAATTTCATCTTATTATTGGGGGATAACACTAATGGAAACCCAGACATAGAACATGTGACATGTGACATGGACTTGAAATCTACATTAGATCTGCAACATCTCTACACGCAAAAAAAAAAAGGATCAACACACTTAGGCATACTGGTTGTGTGACCTTGAGCAAAACCTCCTCTGTGAAAAAATGCCCACCCCTATAAAATACTGTTTTATATCATCTACTTCATATTTATATGTAACATAGGTATAAATATAAAGATATTACCTACTTTATGAATTTGTTTTGAGATTTAAATGGTATAATGCAAGTAACATACTTAAAACTGTGTCTTAAATGCTTACAACATATCAGCACCTCCTAAAGGCCAGCAATTATTATTATTATATTATAGATGAAGAAAGAATAATAAGGTTCCCAGAAGAGCCCATTTCCACTTACAAAGCCCACTCCCTTTGAAGTATATTAGTTAAGTTATAAAAATGTAGCCTTGACTTGAAGAGGTATTTGTACATCAGTGTTCACAGCAACATTATTCACAATAGCCCCAAAGTGAAAACAACCCAAATTTCCATTAACAAATGAACATATAAATAAAATGTGGTATGTACATACAATGGAATTTTATTGAGCCTTAAAAAGTAATGAAATTCTGACACGGGCTACAATATGGATAAACCCTGAAGACATTGTGCTAAGTGAAATAAACCAAACACAAAAGGACAAACATAATGTGATTCCACTTACATAAAGTACCAAAAATAATCAAATTCACAGAGACAGAAAGTAGCATGGTGATTGCCAAGGCTTGGAGGGAGGAAGCATATTTAAATGAGCATGGAGTTTCAGTTTGAAAGACGAAAGAATTCTTGAGATAGATAGTTGTGATGGTTTTACAGCAATGCAAATGTGCTTGATGTCAACAGACTACACACTTGAAAATGGTTAAAATGATATATTTTATATTATGTATTTTTTACTACAACAAAAAATAAAGCAAGAAAAAAAGAAAGAAAGAAATATAGCCCCGGCTCTCTATTCGACTGGCTTATGAAGGTCCTCCAGCCCTCTGATAAGTTTACCTCTAATGACTTCTGAGAGTCATGAGGAGTTTTCTCATGTGTACTTGAGAACAAAATTGTTGAGCTGTAGCCGAGTGTACATGTATTTGCCCTGTTCTTCTCTACCCACTATTTACTGAGCACCAACATCTCCTATTGGAGACTAAGTTTATGAATCCAAGATGTCAACATGAAATTGAGAGTAAATTCACTCCTTTTGGTTTTGCCTTCTATGAGGAGTGTGTGAAAGTTGTGATTCTTCTTCCTCAATATCTTACAGTTTGTAGGAAAATATTTCCTTCTGGTTTTATGTACAATCCCTCAATCTTCTCCCCAAACCTCCCCACTCTATACTTAGACACACTAAACAAATTACTATTGTATACTCCAAGTTGTTCCTCCCTTCACTCTCCATTTAATTAGTCTTGTGGGTCTGAGTCTTTCTTCCCTTAGGATGCAATATGGCTGATATTTAGCTAGTATATGCCATTATGGTCATGCAATTGATTAAATACTGAAATGATCTTCATGGGTTGCATATAGCAGCTGTCCTATAACTCTGAGTGCCCCCACCTACCTCCCCAGCAAACCCTGGCCATCCTTTCAGGACCCCTCAAACCTGGCACAATTCCATTAACTAAGAGTCAACACATGGCAGAGTCCGTCCATACAGGACCATACTTCATCACTCTAAGCCGCTGTTCACTTTGATTGGCCAATGTTGTGTCTCACTGGTTGTTAAGTATTTTGAAATTACCTCTGGATGAGATAGTCTCTCAGCTGGCTCCTTGGTCTCTTAGAAATTATCCTATTAATTCACCAGATATGCTCCACTTCAATAGTCAGCAAGGAAAACCAAATTATACCACTGAGATACCAAATTAAACTAATGAGATACCACTACCCATCCTACGGAATGGCTAAAATAAAAAAGACAGAAAATACCAAGAGTTGACAAGAATATTGAGCAAGTGCAACTCTCATAACTGCTGGTGGGAGTACAACTACTTGTACAACTACTTGGGGAAATTGGTTGATGATACTTTCTAAAGCTGAAGAAGTATGTATTAGCATACATCAGGACCCAGTAAATCTACTTTATGCAGTAAACCTTTCTCTCTCTCCACACTCCTCCTCTCATTTAATGAGAAGACTATCCAGGGCTGTTGTCTGCCTACAAGGAGATCACAGATACTGTTTGCATTCCCTTCTCAGATCCACAGTAGGAAAGCATTTTGATGTGCATGGCTTTAGCTCAATCCTCGTGCCTTACAGGGATTTTTATAATGCAGAGCTCCTCTACCAAAGTAAAATTTTCTACCTCCTCTCCTGCCTGGTTTTCTTATTTAATAGAGTTTATAAAAATACCAGCATCCAGCATGAATTGCTGCCAAAGTTTTTTTTGTTCTGTGCTCCACTTTTCCTCATCAACAAGGATTCAATGGGCACTGCTAGTTCTGTCTCTTTCTGGATGGAAATGTGAAGAAGGGACAAGAATTAGAACCACTTTAAAAAGGTAGACTCTCCACAGTAGAGGGGCATCTGAACAATTTTCTGGTGGGTGGAGTCCAGCATAAGCATATAACCTTGCTATTTTGTTCTCCATCCATCTGTGGCTTTTTCTTATTGGTTAGAAACACACCTGTTAGAAAAGCTGATTTTGATATCAGCTTTTCTGATAATCTTAGCTTTCAGTAGTAGGTTCTTCCAGGTCTCCAGCAACACTTAGAACTATGGGGAAACTTCATCAAGTGACGCAAGTCAGACACCATTTAAAATTGGAGAACTTTTCTTTTTAGATTACAAATTCATATCTTACACATTTGTATATTCCTGCAAAGATCACAAATTCCTATCTTACATGTTTATATAGTCCCCCCTACCCCAATGCTTGACCCCAAAACCTTTCTGGTAACACTGATCAAGTCTTTTCTGACTTCGATTTTTTTTGTTTGTTTGTTTCACTGCTCCTCACTCATTCCTCAAGTGATGCCTCCCTCTAACCACCCTGTGTCAGGAGGATGATCTTTTACAATATTAAAACACCTTCAAACCATAGTCGCAGCAGCAGTAGACTCAATTTCCATGAAGAGCCAACCAAAAAGAGTGTCACCCTTGCCTTTAATACTTTGGATATCTGGCAGTAACCCAGCTGCTTAAATATTCAGGGTAGTTCTTCTGTCTTTTGATTGTTACAAAAAGCTATAATCAATGCCCCCAAAGGTATTAATATCACACCTGTGTCTTTCTGCAAAACAGTCAAATGCAGATATGACAGGAAGAAGAAGACAACTTAGACATGTTAGTCATCACCAAAACTACTTTCACATACATAACTTGGAGAGCAAAGTGTATTACTGGCTTCAACTCTTAAGGCATGGTCATGTTCCCATACCTTACTTTCAGAAATCTGGCCTCACCGTTCGAAATCAAAGTTGGTGTGCAGGTGGTGCCAGTGGAATTCTCCTACTAGGCAACTGGGCCTGTGAGGAAGAGAGGATTCAAATGAAATCTCACCAGTCTTGATTACCATCCAGTGCCTGTGCCACATAGCTGCCCTTTCCTACTGGCCAGCCGTCCGGAGACACGATAGCTTCCATTAGGCAAAAGCAATACCACAACGGTTATTACAGGAAGGAAGAGACATTCATCACCAGAGTATTTTAGCAAATGAATCACAACAGACTGATGGCATGACTCACGTTCTAAGGCCAAGAATAAGAATTATATGGTTTATTTTAAGACAGCAGAAGAGTAAAAACACAGATTGAAAAACATATGATATCCCCTCCAGCTCAAAGCTCTATAAACAGCAGTGGCATTTGCAAAGTTCTGCGTGTCTTCTTAAATGTGGTTTCAGTTTTAATGTGTGTTGACATCTTCCTCTGTGTGCAGATTTAACTGGAAGAACAACAGTTTGTGCTTTTTTTTTTTTTCCTGCTGCTACAGGATGAGAAGAATAGGGAAAGAACCCAGCAATCTCTATTTACATTGAGCAGCTATATACTCTGAATGAAAACCAAGATATGCTTTTCCTTCAGTGATTCCAAATTAGTAGAATGAAAACATGCTTTTCCCTTGAGCCATTAAATTGTATAATGCGGAAGAGACGCAGTAGTCGTGGTGTCTCCTTCTATTCTCTTCTGGAGCAGAGGCAAATGAAATAAATAAATGAGATGACTGAAAAGGAATTTTCCTTTCCAAAAACAAATATATAGTAGAGGGACTGAGTGCCAAACTTCACAGAACCACACAAAGGACCAGAGCTTCAAATTGTAATTTTAAAAATAGTATTGTGAAAAATTAAGGGGCTATAACATGAAACAAGTTTAGGAAGAAAGAGAAAGAAACAGCATGCCAAGAACTGTGCTGATTAGGAAGTGGGCAATTTAATTTCTTCAGGAGAGTAAATCTCCAACATGAATTAATTTGCTTCACGCTGAGTCCTGCTGGTTTTTCTGCTTTCCTCAATCACTGTTTATTTCACAAAATCAGCACTCACCTATCTTCTTTGATTATTTAATTTCAGGAGGATTTTCCTTTCACAAAGCAGTTAGCACAGCTAAACTCGCTCTGCGTGCAATGTGTAAACACATTATAATGGCCTGCTTAGGTGTGGGGATTATTTATTTCATCTTGGAGACATTGTTTCGATGCTCTACTTCCCCTCAAGTGAAATCTCTCGGTGACATTACGCAATCTACTTCCAACAGTGTGCGTCTTTCATTGACATTTACCAAATGCACAGGTTCTCATACTGAATCAGGAAAGCAGGATTCATACCATGACACAGATGCTCTTATTCCTAAAGAAGTGGGTCAGGGGCTATAGCTGGTAGAACTTGTAAATAATACACAAAATGCCATTTTAAAATAAAAACAGGCATTGATTTCTTTGTTAATAACTTCTCTGTGACTGTCTAGGCTCTCCTGAGTTTTCATTTTATGCACGTAGGTCAGTTTAATAGCAAGGTTTATTAGGATTCAAGGCTATGACATTTTTTTTAAAACGAGGCTGGTCTCTCGATGGATTTCTTTTGGCAGAATATTTAGATAGAGATTATTAGAAATATGACACAAACATTTAGAAATAAACAACTAAAGATCCTCTACGAAGTACCACAGAGTTTGTTTTTAACTTTGCCTCAAGGACAAGCATGACGCATATAGCCTTTTCCTTTTATCTTTATTTCGGCTTCTTTACTGCTTCTGATTAGTGACCTCAATTGAGACTCATTGCTCATGGCAAAGGCTACTAATGGATTGTTTGAGCCTCAATGTGTTTGGATGGAATATTCCTTTTTTCCAGACCCAAGGCCAGGGTTTTTCCATCTCCAGGATATTCTCCTCAGAGTTCTCGATAATGCTGATCAGGTTATTCCAACTAAGTGCTTTTTCACTCTTTGAAACAAAGTCCCCCTTATCACGCTCTGTGTAGTGATATTTGCAGTCATTATATTCAAAAGCATACTGCTGAGCTGCCTCGCTTTGAGCCAAAGCGTTTTCCTATCGACACCCATCACAGGAGAGATCAAATCAAGAAACCAAAGATTCATATAGATTTTCACAGTGAACCTTAACCATGAGGTAACCTCTGAGGTGATTAGCCTATTGTAATTACGTTTATGTGTTTTACTCACATGCTTTGTCACTTAAGAGACATGAAAATGCTATTCATTGTTGCTAGGAGATGGGTGACTATGGCAACAGTGTGGGGCAGAGGCAGAGGCAGAGCCTAGAGCATAGTGAGGTTTAGGCTCCTTTTTGATCTCTAACTGACTCCACAGCAGTCCTGAGCAAAGAAGCTCCACATCCCTGCCTCTTCAGCTTGCTTCAAAAGATATGCCACATGGCTTCTTCTCACACATCGTTCTCCCCATTTAACAAGTGTCTTTTTGGTGCTAAGTATACACTGCAAGGCTGTCTGGAAAAGAAAGAAGCTGGATAACAAGGGGGATTATCACTGTTTAGCTGTGTTTTCATACTGTTATTAATTTAGTTCAGATCTAGTGCCATATGCTTGTCTTCATCATTCCACTGAACTCCTGGCGACTTTCATAGAAGTTCCATGTGAAGAATGAGAGGAACATATGGTTCTAATAGTGATTTGTTCATTCCTCAAAGATTTATGGGTGTTTTAAAGTCATTAATCATTATCGTTGAGACACCCTTCGATGTCTTCGGGAGTACTTTCACTGATTTAAAGGAGTCCTCACCACACAGCCATATCTAGGATGAAAAATAATGCTTATTTTTTTTCCTCTAAAAACTTGGAAAGAAGAGAAAAATACTGATTTGTCCCCCTGACTATCAAGTAAGATGGCAGCAAACAGCAGTCATAAATTGCCACAGTAAATGGAATAATCTAAAATCATTTGCTATTGGATCATCAGTCTTAATCGATTTACTCATCATTCTCATGATGTCACTCGTCTTCAGAAAACTATGAGTCCCTGTTGTCACCATATCAAATCCAGATTCCTTTCACCTGGTCCTCCTCTCCCTCTGCCCCAACAATCTTTCCAGCATAATTTATTCCCCAGTATAAATCTTCCCTCTGCTCAGAGAAACACCTCACACTATCTCCCTTCCCACTGCCTCCTCCACGGCTGCTCACACAGGAGATCTCTATTTCCATTTCTGTACCTTTGTTGCTGCCATTTCCTAAAATGCCTTCTCTTCTTAAATGCCCCTTTTGGTTCAAGGGTTTATCAGATATCTACCATATGCTTGGCCCCATATTAGGTGCTCCTCTCTGAAGAGAAACATGATGAGAGTCCCACACTTTCTACTAAGGGTACCAGATCTATAAAAAGTAACAATGGACATCATTTTTGAGTGTTCACTACATGCAGGACTCACTGAGACACTATTCCCTTATTTACTGTCCAGAATCTTGATATTATCATCTCCAGCTAACAGATGAAAGACTGAGACCTCGCTCAAACAGTCAAGGGTAAATGACTTACTCGAAGTCAGAGAGCCAGTTAGCAGTTAAATTGAAGACTAGAACCCACGTCTGTCTCATTTTGGAAACGATAATTAATCACACTACTGTTTTCACACAGTGAGATATTTTCAAGAATATAAATATGTATTTTCTAAGAATAGGAACCGTTAAAGGAGATCGTGATCAACTCCATTAGAGGGAGGGTCAGAGAAGAGTTCCTAACATTTAGAAAGGAGTTAACTTATAAATAAGGAGGCTGACTGTGAATATATGAGGCAGAGAACACTTTGGGGGAAGGGTTGAACTTAGAATCTTAAATGCTTTTCAGCTTTTTAAAATATCAGTCCTCTCAACACCAACATTTCCCTTCTTCGAAATGCAACTCAATGCCCACATCTTTCCTTTCCACATGAACCCTTGCTCCTATCATTCTCCTCTAAACTCTGATGGTGCTTCCTTTGCAGCAGCCGCCTTAGGTCTTGGTTAGAAACTATCTTATGCTGCTCTCAATTTTCTGGACCATTCAATCATCAAGGACAGTAACCACACTTTCATCTGTTTAGTAGCTTCCAAAGCACCTAGAGTTGTATTAGAAACATCCTAGAGGATCTGCATGTGCCACTTATTGGCAAGTCTTCACAACTGTATCATTTTTATAGTTTGTAAATTCTTTCATTTATGCAATCTTCTTAGATATTCACAATAGCCCAGTGAAGTATACTGGCTTGCTGTTGCTAATTCCCATTTTGCAGATTAAAGGAAACTATAATTTTGAGTAGTTCATCAGAAAACCTAGAATCAGCCTGGCAATAAATAAATGAGACTTTCAGCAAAAGAATCTCAGTGCTAATCCCACTCGACAATTCTTAATTCAGAGAATGATGGACAGATGGGTTAACTTCCATATACTGGCAGATGTATCAAGTCTTATATTCACATTATCACTACTAAGTCGATAATAAAATTCTGGGTTCATATAATAAGTATCTAACCAGTTTTATCTCAGAGAGGGAACTATAAAATAATTCACTTAAGCTATTCAACCACTTGTTTATTGAACCAAGAGCAAAAAAAAGGATTTTGAAAATGTGCAAAAAGTAGCATGGTGGTTACTCTTGTCCACATAAGATTCCTGAAAGAACCAGCTTACCAAGCCTCATATGGTCTGCAAACAGCAGGTGGGTATTTCCCAGACATCTGCTGACTTCTCCAATTGAGAGCCCTTGAGAAAGTCACTAACATGATCACAAAAGGGATGAATGGTCCTGTTCATTAATCAAAGACTGCAGGAAAGTAACCAAACTTGACTCTCCCTGCTGAAGGCTGGGAACACTGTCAAAGCCCAGAGGGAGGGTACAACATAGGATAAAACGTCTCTTCTACTCAGTGCAGAACTTTCGTTCCCTAACACTACAAAACCCTCAAGCAGTAGCCCTGAGGTGTATCCACTGCAAATATGTACCCTGAATGAAGGTCAGAGTCCTAAGTGAGACCTTTACAAGGTCTCCCCAGCAGAACACTGTCTCATCTCATCAGAAGTGAAACCTGAAATTTTCTTGGCAATTTTAACTGATGAGCTAGCAGGTAAGTATGTTATAAAGCATTCACTGAGTCTCAAAGGGCTTCCTGGATCTTCCATCTGGCCTGCTTCTTCCGCATAGACCCAGAGATAACTCTCCAATATGGACCACCAGGACAGAATTAAAGGAGATACATGAGTTCCACTCACTGGTGGTTCCATTTAGAAACGAGGCTAGCTGCTTCCAGGTGTGTCTGCATTTAATGCTCCCTACCCCCTTCTCCTTTCTCTTCCTTCCTTCCTTCACATTATTCTGGACAAGCACCAAAGTACATGCTGTAAGAAAAAGGAGCTATCATCCTTTTTTATTTCTCCACAGCCACATCCAGAACATTGGCACCATACTTTACATGTAATATATGATCTGTAACAGGAGGTAAATAATATTTACTAAAGACAAGGCACTAGATTCAATCAAAGGGGAAAAAATTAAATTAGTTTAAATGACTATGGAAAGTATTTAATCCCACTAGTAAACAAACAAAAAAGCTATACACCGCTTCCATCTATATACATTGGCTAAAACTTTTTAAATTTCTTTCTTCTTCCTTTTTAAAAACAAAATCTATTTTGTATTTTGTAAAGAGACTTCTCAGTGGTCCAAGTAAGAGCACAGTGGCCCGTGCTGCAAGAGTCACTTTGTAAGTAAAATGCCAGAAGTTATTCAATCCTGATTAAATCCTTAATGACACAGTGTTCTCTCCTTCAGAAGCAGCTTCTCACCCCAGAAATCTGGCTTCTTATTCTTGACTTTGTCCCAAAAGTTTCCAAGCTGCCCCCGTTCTGATCTCTCTTGATCCTGGTGATGATTTCTTCCTCTCTATTGGATCTCTCAGCCGTCTGGTCCAGAGCAACTTCACCACGGCACGCGCGAGTTCAAAGCAACCCTTTGGGCACTGCCTGATCCCACCCCTTTCCAGGTTATTATCTTCCACTGACCCTCATTGTGCCCATCACAGTGTCCTCCTCACACCCGGCTTCTAACGCGACTATAGACCCATTCCTCTTGAGTTTCCTCTACTGGGCTAATTAAAAAATAGCTCGCATAAAGTATTTTTGATATTTAAAAATATCAGAGCAATTCTTGTTCAATGTATCCCAGTTTGGGAGGGGGGTTGGAAATCCGTTCTACCTCCATGCACAAGATATTGGCAGAAGAGCATGAACTTGCCTCACGAGCGCTTCAATTAGTTCTCAAAATACATCTTTTTTACACTGCCTTCTCCTGCTTTTATTTCCACGAAGAATACATTAGTTTCTGCCCTGAATGCTATGGCAGTAAGAAATGAGATGAAAGAAGCACACACAGTATGCGTCCATGTTACCCTGGAAGTTCTTGAACGGGCTTCCCTGGAGCTCCCTTCCTCGGAGTTCCATGCTGTGATGAACATTACGTTCCATAGACTACTGAAGATTCTTTTTAAAGTGACCTGTGCACTTCCAAATCAATCAAAGTCTGTTTTTTAAAGATGGCAGGAATATTTTGTGATAACATTTAAAAGCACATTTTTTTTAAAGATTCTATTTATTTATTTATCTGACAGAGATACAGTGAGAGAGAGAACACAAGGAGGGAGAGTAGGAGAGGGAGAGGCGGGCTTCCTCCCAAGCAGGGAGCCCCCTACAGGGCTTGATCCATAGCCCCAGGACATGACCTCAGTTCAAGGCAGACGCTTAACAACTGAGTCACTCAGGTGCCCTAAAAGGACATTTTAATAGAACCAACATTTAGAGTAGCATAGATATATTAATAAATCACACTGAGATTTTATTTATGCCGAATTGAACATATAAACAGTATATATAAATGAACCCTTAGAAGACACAAATACAATATTAGGTACCTGTTTCCATTGTTGCCCCTCCACCATCATGTGCAAGGACAGGGTCAGCCCTGGGGAGTTCCTGTCTCATTTTCCTACCTTATTTCTGTCCTCAATCGCTATAAGCAGAGAGGATTGCTCAAGGGCAGGTAACCGGGGGGGAAAATAGGCAGAGCAAAGAATTGTATTATCTTCATATTAGAGTATTCACGCTGAATAAGTGAATAATTAAGAGTTAACGATATATTTCTTATTGCTTTTCTAGATCAATATTTCCAAGAAAAGAGTTAGTAGTGCTTTCTAAGGCATTTACCTAGAGAAAACACATTTTTCAGTTAGTAAGCTTTATTGTTACTATTCATATTAATTTAATGTGACTTAGAAAAACAATCACCCTTTATATTTTAAACTTTTTTGAAAATGATGTACAAAATGGGCTTCCTTGCACCAAAACAGGGATTCAAACTGGTGTCAGTTCACATAGATGATTTTTTCCTTTGTTTTTTATTTTTATTTTTTAAAATTTTATCTTATTTAATCTCAATTAATTAACATATAGTGTATCATTAGTTTCAGAGGTAGAGTTCAGTGATTCGTAATATCCAGTGCCTCATAGACTATTTCAATTTAAAAAACAAGTCAGGGCATTTGCTGACCTCAACAAGATTTGGTTTTACTTCCCTTCACTATAGTGTTTAGGCATTCTTATTTTTAAGAATTCCAAGATGATCTATCTATTTCCTAAGAAAATGAATTTGGTGTGTAAGTCAATAACGAGTTTTATTCTAGTAAAGTAATAGTTTCTGCTGACCACATAATTCTCTCCTTATTTCTCATAAAACTTAAAAATGGGCAGATTCATCCAGCAAAGCATTAAAACACATCCTCAAGTGAATCTACAGTTAAGTTTGAGAAGAAATTCAAAATTATCCTCTAACACAAAGCAGGCTAATCATATATTCTGCATAAATGGGACAGCCATAATTTCAAATATTTCATCCATTGATGTGTCCCAATTTTGGGTCCAAGATATAGGATTACTCCAACCATACGACTGTGTGGGTTGACTTTGGCTGGCTTACTTTCAATTAGCGCAGAAATACTTATTTCCAGAGGTTAGCTGGAATGTGACATATGCCAACTGCAGTGGATGCCAGAGAGGAGATGGGGGAGGGTGTGAAATCTTGATGAGCTCTGAGTAATGTATAGAACTGCTGAATCATTATATTGTACACCTGAAACTAATATAACACTGTATGTTAATCTTACTTCAACTTTAAAAAAGGAAAAAAAAATCAATGAACATATCCTAGCTATATGGAATTGACCACAAATAATGCTGCATATAAAAATAAAATAAAATCTGTGGAAAAAGAAAAACATGCCAACTATGTATCAGGCAGTTCTTGAATAACCTTCTACTTTCTGTATTATAGCTTCACCATCCTGGTATAGACAGTTGCCAGCCGCAGAAATGAATGGCAGATTTTTCTGAAGGCAACTCATCTCGGTTCTGCATAATAAAAACCGGCAAGGCAGTGTGTGTGGTGCAAAGGACATGCCATTCTGTGATTACAGCAGTTTAAGTCAAAATGTTCAAAGCAAAATTTTAATAGAACAAACTAAAGCAGACACTCAAATGTCATGTACTCTGACAACTTTTGTCTCCCTTGCACCAAGATAATGGACTTCAAAGCCAGAGAGACATGGCTTCATCATCTCCTAGCTGCAGGATATTTGTGAAACTTAGTTAACCTCCAGAACTTTATTTCCTGGATGGCAAAGTGGGCTGAGGGGTTAACAGAATTGCTAGAAGCTTCCATTGAACTAACAACGTGGGAAGCTGTCTGGCACCTTGCCTGGCATATAATAGATACTCAATAGATGTTAGTTTCATTTTCACCTCTCCAAAATACCTTAGTAATATGCCCCTTAATTGGAATTCTGACCTCTCGTTTTACTTGAATCCCTAACTTTGAGAAACATCTACACTTGAGATACCAATCTTCTCCGTAAAGTTGATGGCTAACCCTTCTGTGTGATTTCAACAGCAACGGTAAGTCTCTTAACTTCAAAGAGTTTGCTAAGCTCATGCCTATACATTCTAAATTTTATGGGAGATAGATTTATAGATAAATCCAAAAATATAAATCCCCCAGAGAGAGAGCATTATGACTTAAATTCATACCAGGTTCTACGTGACTGATAACAGACACTTTTCTTTGATGAATGGGGAGAGCAAGAATGAGAGCACAGGGAAATGCAGTAATCTGGGCTGGGAGGAAAATGACTTTGAAATAAGAGACAAAGTCAAAGACTTTGAAAATTTCAACCGCACAATTTGTTCCTCTAGACCAGATAGATCCTGCGCAAGGAGATATGGTTTACATCACAATGACTTTTCTTCTTTTTTTTTTTTTTTAATTTATTTGACAGAGAGATCACAAGTAGGCAGAGAGGCAGGCAGAGAGAGAGAGAGAGGAGGAAGCAGGCTCCCTGCCGAGCAGAGAGCCCGATGTGGGACTCGATCCCAGGACCCTGAGATCATGACCTGAGCTGAAGGCAGCGGCTTAACCCACTGAGCCACCCAGGTGCCCCCACAATGACTTTTCTTTAAAAAACAACTTTTGCCTGACGGTGATGAAGAATCCAGTTTAAATTATAGACTTATTTTGATCATGGTGATTTTTTTCTGCTATTACTGATAAGCCCAGAGCATGTACATGATCAGAGATGGTATAATTAGAAATATGTCGGTGTTCATGGTGTGATAATCTCTGCCCACAGGTGTTGCCAGTAGGTAGAGCATGTGTATCTTTAACATTCCTAATTTAGTGTTGTGAATTGGTATTTTCAGGCCTGTTTTCCCAGTGGGTGGAGGAATGAATAAACGAACTGTTGTGTGAAACTTAGAGACGCCACAGGAAATATTAAATATCAAGGTTTTCAAACCAATCAGTGTTGCCAACCCCTTGCCCTCTGGAATGGCCAAGGGCTCCACTGGATGCCCTGAAAGTATTCTGGACCAGGCAGCCAACCAGAGACAGAAACAAAGGGAGGAAGTGGGGTTTTTGTTTTTACTTTTTTTTTTACTAACCAAATATGAATGAATCTTTGCAGTATGCTTCTGCCCAAGACACCCAACCCACTGCTTTAGTTAGGAGCGGTAGCCTGGTGGGAAAATATCAGATGATTTAAGCAAATTGTGAAAGCACTAAGCTGTCAGACTTGAGTACTTATGGTCTTTGATTGCAAACTTCCAAAGAACAAAGACCATGTCATGTATATTCTGAACCAGCACTCTATGGATACTCAGGGAATATTAAACAATAGCATTTTATTGTAGAAGGCCTTTAAGTGTCCTTTCTGACAGCCAGGCCAGGCTCTTCAAATGGTACTGAATATTTTGTATTCATTCTGAAGCCAGAGCCTTCCTTGTGGTAAAAGATTCTTACTCTTACCCCTCCCCTGAAGTTAATAAAACCCCAGACATTTTTCAGGAGGAGGCTAAATACAATTATTCCTCAACGCTTTCTCTGGTTATTCCAGTCCACACTTAGAACTCCTTTTGTAATTAAAGGCTGTATAATGATATGGTACTTTGAACTCTTACTACTTTTCCTTGTTTCAGTCTTGATTTTATTTCATTTTCTCAGCTGTGTTATCAGTTCATCGTGGTGAGGACCATGTCTTATCATTCTAATACTATTCCCATTCCCATTTATTCTTACCGTTTGGTATGTGATGTTTTTTAGAAAAATAATTTGATTTATTAGTTGAAAGTCAGTTAAATTATTAAAAATCCATATATCAGTCTTTGTTGTGTTTGTGTCCCCCCCCCCCCGGCCCAAATTTATACAGTGAAGCCCCAATCTTTTATGTGACTGCATTTGGAAATAGGGCTTCTGAAAAGGTGGTAGAGGTTAAATGAAGTCATAGGTAGAGTCCTAACCTGGTATTCTTATGAGAAGAGGAAGAGACTGTAGAATTTCCACTTTAGAAGGCAGCTGTCTCTAGGCAGGAAGAGAAATCTCACTGGAAGCCAACCCTTGCGGACCTTGACTTGGGACTTCCGGCCCCCAGAACTGTAAAATACTTGGGTATGTGGAAACCACATAGCCCATGGTATTTTGTTACAGCAGCCCAAGCAGACTAGTCTACCAGTTAAATAAATTGTTTTGAGGAAGCAGTATGCAAGTTCAATATGTATGCTTTCAGTTTAGAGAAAGAACCACATTCAAAGCCATAAGATAGCAACTCTTTGGGGGCGCCTGGGTGGCTCAGTTGGGTGAGCACCTGACTCTTGATTCCAGCTCAGGTCAGATCTCAAGGTCCTGAGACTGAGCCCTGTGTTAGGCTCTATGCTTGGCAGGGAGTCTGCTTGAGATTCTCTCCTTCTGCCTCTGGCCCTGCCCTCACTCTCTCTGAATCTCTCTTTCAAATGAATAAATAAATCTTAAAAAATAAATAAATAAAAGAAAAGACATCAATTCCTTGGTTTAAGTGTACAAAGAAAGAAAATCTTTGCATAATTCTTGTTAAAAATTTTTGCCTTCCATTTTCAGTAATGTAGTCCAAATTTAGTACCACAAAGGTTCTTGAAAGGAGCCAAAGAAATTCCTTATAAATTTATGAAGGAAAAAAGTCAAAATAAACATTTTAAAAGATCACGAAAAGAACCAAAGAAATTCCTTCTAAATTTATGATGGAAAAAAGTCAAACACTTCAAAAACAAGGTCACTAATTATAAAGTAATAAAAATTGCTACACAACATTTACATAAGTTTAAAAAATTATTTAATAAAAAACTTCCACGGGAAGTACCTGTCAAACATTGGCATTAATTTTAAAAATGTAGGAGTGTCTTAAAGGCCCAACCCCAATAGTCTTTTGTGACCAGTAGGGGGCAGCAAGGCACCCCAGATCCCCCAGCATCTGAAACTTGAGGGAGGCTTTCCAGGTTAGGCAAGAAGTGTAGAAGGAAGCAGCAGGAGACAGGGAAGCAACAGATATGCAGAAATAAGGAACCCAAAAAGTCAGGACAAGGCACTAGAAGGAGGTGGTAGAAATACACAGGTCCAAATAACTCGCACACCAATGAAGAGATTTGAATTGGAACTGAGACTATTTATGCTTCTAGAAATCCATATGTGTCAACTCTTCCTTAATTCCCTTACCAAATTCACCAAAATAATACAGAATGTTTGGAATTATCCTGCCCTAATTTCTCACAGTTAAAGCTGAGCACTTTTCTTTTTTTTCTTCTACTCATTGCCTTAAGCCTGCATGGAAAGTAGCTCTACATTTTCAATAGCTTGGTGGTAAATGATGAAGAGTGGGTTGACCATTTCTCCCCCAGGGAAAAAGAGGGACTTTCAGTACTGCCTAACTGTAGAAAAAAGCAGTTTGTTCGAAAAGTAGACCAGCCTTTGCCTATCAAAATATGCATAGAGAATTGGGCCCTGGAAGAAACTGAACTAGATCTACAAGGTCTCAGGTAAGGACAAAATTTAGAATTGTTTAATTCCTTACCAGTTTCATACTATTATGGCACTTTTTCATAGTTACTGTGCATTTGATATACGTAGAGAAAGTTGATAAATTGCTTGATGGTGGGGCGCCTGGGTGGCTCAGTGGGTTAAGCCGCTGCCTTCGGCTCAGGTCATGATCTCAGGGTCCTGGGATCGAGCCCTGCATCGGGCTCTCTGCTCCACAGGGAGCCTGCTTCCCTCTCTCTCTCTCTCTCTCTCTCTGCCTGCCTCTCTGCCTACTTGTGATCTCTGTCTGTCAAATAAATAAATAAAATCTTCAAAAAAAAATTGCTTGATGGTTAGTCAAAAAGATTGTGAGATGATCAATTTCCTTACTTAGCCACAAAGTAAGAGATTATAGTTTTCCCAATTTACTGAAGTAACATTATAATGTTTCTGCAAAGAATGTGTTTCAGTAAGGAGCTGAAACAGTAAGGAAAAGGAGCTTAGAGCTTTTTTTTTTTTTTTTCTGATGAATGTATGTACAAATCTGACTTCCTTGCTCTTTCTCCACTGAGCCAAGTCCATATGTTGATCCCATTAGAAGGATTAACTTCCACCCAGGACCACAATACTATAGGAGAAAGAAAGGGGAGTAGGAAGAGAAGGGAGAGGAAAGGAGGAGGTAGAAGAAGAAAAGGCAAGCCAACAAACAGATGAAATATAGTACATACCACCACATCTGACAGTACCAGGATTGCTGGTAAATTTTCAGAAATGAAAACTTATCCATGTTCTTCTACCTTCTCTGGCCTCTGCCTATCTTGGTCTTAGAAATATGAACAAACTCTTCTGTTGGCATTAAGGGAAAAGATTTCCCCCTCAAGACTTGATTTCAGCCTGCAGTGAATTTTTATGATCAAGTTATTAACCCCTGAAAAATGGGATAGATAATGGAAATACTGATAGATTCTTAATGGTAGCTTTGCTGGCAGGCACCTATATATTAGCCTTAATAATGTCAACTTGTAAAACTAAAATGATTGAAAACCTACTAACTTACACTTAAGGAATTCCTGCTTCAGTAGTTCTCGGTATCTCCCTCATTTGAATGATTTTTCAGGCTGTTCTAAAGACTACTGTCCTATCTTTGTGAGAGTGAGAGCTGCAATACTATAGGATTTTGTGAACATCATAAACGTAGAACGGCATATTTATTTCTGAATGGCTTAAGACTCTGTGGTCCTTTTCTATTTAAGAAATTTACCTGCATAAAAATCTTAAATTCCCCAGCCATGAATCCTATAGCCTGAAGCCTTTCTCTTTTTCTCCCCATTTTCATACATTTTATTCTCCTTTCTAGTGGCTCATTGAATAGCTGAAGGGGATAACAATGTAATTTCATGAACAGGGACCAAAAAGAAAAAAAAAAAATTTTCTTTTGACTTGGGTGGATAAGCAGACTCTCCATACTGTTAGTAGAATTACAGCTGGATGCCAGACTTTCATTGGCTTAATCTCATTACATAACCTATTCCCTGCAACTGTCTTCTGTTATGGCCTGTTTTATGTGACCTGACAGCCCATATACAGATGTAGCAGTAAATACATGCTGCCAGTGCTTAAACAAAAATTTTCCCTATCATCATGTTTATCAGGATAAATGTGTTGCTGCATATATTCTTCTTCCTGAGTTGATATTAGCAGAGCATGGCAAATGTCATCTCTCCCTCCTCCAGGGGCTCTTCTGAAGCTCTCATTTGGCATTTAAAAACATTGAGCATGGTTGAATAGATCCAGATGCATTCTCTAACAGAAGTTCTAGAAACATGGAGAACAGCTTCGTCCTATCAAGAATTCTCTTATTTCAGGGCTATTCTGACCCGGAGCAGGAAATTCGAAGCACTTTTGCCCTGAACCAATTGCAGCATACAACACAACAAGGAAAATCAAATCAGTCAGAGAAAATTTTGAAATCCTAGGCTTTATGGCTTTTGGGATGTGGGAAGCCGTTTCTCACGGACTGTGTGTCTTTTTAGAACAATTAGAATAAAATCATGTAAACATCATAGATGTAGACACATAATGTTGGCTCTGATTTCAGATGTATGTGTTTAAAAATCAAATGCTACATGTATATAACAGCAATCATACTGGGGTGCAAGGAGTACCATTACACAGCTCCCTTACAAATACTGCTCTAAACAGAATTTGCATTGATGGAGTTTTCCCTTAGCCTTTATAAGCCGCTAGGAACAATGCACGAATTTCAAGTAACCACCCAGCTTTCCATTTTCCATCACTGAAAGGCTTACCCTTTGCGCGCAAATCTCTAGCTGTGGCTGACGGCTGTACGCCCATTATATTTCAACTGCCATCTGGCAGCAGAGATTCAATCCATTGCTTCAATCACAGTGGCCTGTCTTCTCTAGCTCTGGGAATTGTACTAAAGTGCGTGATTTAAATGTCTTCACTGTCAAATTATTGTTGTTAAGTTTGTCAAGATAAATTAAAAAAAAAAAAAAAAACGGGGAAAAAATAAGCCCTAAAGAGTATTATTTGTAGTAGGGAAGAAAAGTATTTGAAAATCAACAGTTGCTGAGAGACCTCAAATTAGTTTCCCTCATAATGCTATGTTTTCTAAGTGTGAGGTAACAGAATAATAATTACCAAATAAGCCACATGCTTAGCGTATAAAAAGCCCAATTCAAACATTTGGGTAGAAAAATGCAGTGTTTTAAGTAATTAGAAGTTTATAAAAATCTTCGCCTTTTTGCTCACCATCCTCCCAAGATCATTTCTTATGCATTTTGCAGTACATTTGCTGGGTGATTGTTCTGTACCAGGCACTGTGAGAGGCAGTGGGAATAGAAAGATAAATAAGACACGGTCCTTGCCTTCTAGACACTAGCAAGAGAACAGCCTTTGATTTATGACTTACTGTAAGTCACTTCTCTGTCACAAAAGAAAACACAGCTGACAGTGGGGAACTGGGAAAAACATGGCTGCCAACTCCACATACTCATGCCTGATTTCTGGTAAGTTTCCCTGCACACCACAGCACCCATGCCCAGAGGATGCCTGCAGTGGTTCTCCATCTTTTATTTCCTCAGATGCACCTAAGGGATGTGACACACCCTTACCAGCAATTGTAACCTGCGCCGGCAATAACTCTCAATGAGGAGGTAGCAGTGGCTTTGATTGTGCCCCTATCCCCCCCGCCCCTTGAGAATCAGTGCTCCATCATGGAGAACTGAACGGTGCAAGGGGGTTGAGTATCCATGTGTGTCCCTTGTATAACTAAGAAAGACAACTGAGAAGCTATGAGCTTTATGTATAAATTGGCCTGCTTCACCCTTTCCACTCCAGGGAGCACAGGCTTTACCTATTTATGAAGAGCGGTTTCTCTCTTTTATCTCCTCATATTACTCTCCCAAGTTGTTTGGCTCCATATTTTTCTAGGCTTTACTGCAAACAATACAGTTTTCAGATTTGGGATTTGTGGATTCTTATTCCACTTTTGGGAGAAATCCAACGGAGTATCTGGTAAAGCCCAGGACCCCTAAGTTTACTTGAGCCAGCTCTCTGGGGCTAGTCACAGAATGAGACTCACTCAGACATTACTATAAAATGGAAGTTTGAATAAATTAGATTAAACATAAGGAAGAAGGACTGAAAAAAGAACTAAAGGCACAGAAGCTATCATAAGTTACTGCATTTAGGTTATGAAAATCTCATCTCCCCACTGGATTGTAGAAACAAAAGGCAGAGAGAGAAAAGAAAGGGGAAAAAAGTGAATGAAAAGCTTCCTTTAAAAGATATTGTTTGATAGAAGGAAATCCAAGAGATAAATCCTGTCCCTGTCTCTGCTCCACAGGAGAACTACAGGAAGAGCTGATCATTTCACTTCTTCGTACCTTCTAGAGTTCCCATCACCTACAGAATGACAGCCCACCAGCCAAACTACTCAATGAGGGGGCATGTGGCAGTGCATGTCCAGAGCCCATTTGCCTGCTCCTGTCAAAGCTCTGCCCCACCCCCAAATCCATCTACCTCTGACAAAGTCCAATGGCTTGAAGTTCTGTGCACCACCCCCCTCTCCTCCCATGCCCCATGCTGTTTTCTACCTTCCTGCCTTTGCTCAGACTAGTCCATCTGATAGGAACCCCCTCTCCTCCTTCCTTGTTCTAGATGGTTGTTCCTACTTGTGAAGATTCACTGTGGCCATCTCCTCCGGGAAGCACTGCCTGTTTCCCCAGGTCGGCTGAAGGCCACCTTCTTTGTATTCCCAGAGCATGCCTGTGCATCTGTGTTTTATCTCTTACTATATTTATATTTAAATCATCTGTTTAGGCATGCGTTTCTTCAGGAGACTGTCAGCTCTTCGAAGCCAGTAAGCTACATACAATGCCTAGAATACAATAGACTTCAAGTAAGTTGGTTTTTTGTTTGTTTACTAAACTGAAAAGCAAGTATTAAGAGAAAAATCCTGTTTTGAGGCCAAAACTTGTGGATAGGATAATATGAAGCCTATTAATGGAATTCTATAGAGTTACATTTCTAGACAACATAAAAATACAAAATGAAATATCATCAAAGCTGAAGAGTCGGGGCGCCTGGGTGGCTCAGTGGGTTAAGCCGCTGCCTTCGGCTCAGGTCATGATCTCAGGGTCCTGGGATCGAGTCCCGCATCGGGCTCTCTGCTCAGCGGGGAGCCTGCTTCCTTCTCTCTCTCTCTCTCTGCCTGCCTCTCAGTTTACTTGTAAAAAAAAAAAAAAAAAAAAAAAAAAAAAAAAAAAAAAAAAAAAAAAAGCTGAAGAGTCTCAGATGCGTACACCTCATACCTGTGGCTATAGTCATCACCAGGGGTGGGCTCCGGAGAGTGTTTGCTGATTTCACCTGTTCCACCAACTGCCAGCTGAATCATCTTGTGTAAACTATTGGGTTGCTTTTGCCTCAGTTCTTCATCTGCGAAATGGGACCAAAAATTGCATTATTGTGAGTCTTAACCAAGATAATATATGTAAAACACGTATTAAGGCTTATTATTATCACTATTGTGCCCTTTTTACCTCCCTTACCATATTGTTTTCCCCACGTATTATTTCCATCCATTGTAGCAACCATCTACTGAGTAATAAAATGAATTGCATAAATTACTGCTAACCCTTACTGCTAATGGAAGTATTGTTAGCTGCCATTTTATAGATGGTGATATTAAGGCTCAGAAAGATTAAATTTATTACGCACAGTCATACCGTTAGTAAGAGGCAGATCCTCTTACTAATAAAGCCAAAACTAGTCAGCTCTAAGACCAGCACTTTTTCACAACACCAAGATGCTTTCTCAAAACCCCAAGAAAAATAGAATTGTGTGGCTTTTATAAGTTCTATAGTTTTTTGGAATGTGGATGCCTGATTTTAAACAATCTAGAAAAAGTCCCTACCCAAAAGCACCACATCTCTCAGTTCCAAAAGCCTGATAGTCCTCAAACATGTTTAGATTCGCAGTCAGAAGTCAAACAAAAAGAGGATAATTCCGGAGAAGTAACATGTTAATATTCACACTAAAGTGTTAATGACAAGTATAAAGTCCTTTCCCAAGAGCAATCTGAGTATAACGCATCAAAGGAATGAAGGAAGTGTACAAAATTACTGCTGAAGGTAGAAAAAAGTGAAAGGCAATTTTTAATACCAAAGTAGTTTTTTTAACCTATTTGGGGAGGGCGGTATTTCTGATGATTTGCTAGAAGTTATGAAACCTTTTCAGAACTTTTCAACAGTATACATTTTCATTCCAACTTTTGAAGGTCTTGTCAGGGGATTCACAACTCACAAAGCCCACACCTAGCTCAAAACTCTCTGGTTGGGGGCCAATAATGCCAATATAAAGATTTTGCAGCAGAGACCAATATGGTGAAAGGATTAAAAAATATCTAGGGGAACAAGGCAAGCTGTTTCCTAACCTCACAGACTTAACCACCAATGTCAGACTCTCTTCTGTTAATTTTGAGATGCCCCCAAGTTCTCCACATTATCTTCCATTTAAGAACTAACGGCCTGAAACATTAAACAGTATGTACCTCCCATAGCCTTTTGCATTCACCTCATCATGCTCTAAAATGTGGGGTAGAATTTATTTTAAACAAGGCTTTCTTGGGGCGCCTGGGTGGTTCAGTGGGTTGAGGCCTCTGCCTTCGGCTCAGGTTGTGATCTCAGGTCCTGGGATGAAGCCCCGTGTCAGGCTCTCTGCTCCACAGGGAGCCTGCTTCCCCCTCTCTCTGCCTGCCTCTCTGCCTACTTGTGATCTCTGTCTGTCAAATTAAAAAAAAAAAAAAAAAATCTTTAAAAAAAATAAATAAACAAGGCTTTCTTGACCACATGTAACACATTCTGATGAAGCTAAAGAAAGGGAGTATAGCACTGAGTTTGGGGGTTATATTATCAATTAATATTGATTGCCTAGAAAATATGAGAGAAGCATACAGTGTTCTCAGTTAGATGCAATAGAACTCATTTCCTTGCACCATGAGCTCCCTTTCTCTTTCTCTACCACTCCAGCCCAGATTCAGTCTGCATCTGCTACATATTGCCATCCATGAGGGTTCAATGACTCACTCTTCTGTGAAAGATCTCCATGTATCCATTCATCCCATTGGGCAGACTGAGTGTGTATGCCATGAGTAGTTGCTGCTAGCTTCTTTCCACATGGTCTTGCTTAGAGACTTCAAAACTGAATAGAGTGAGACAGAAACCCATCCAACATTTGAATATCAGGTCATGGTGATTATCTAGGGAGCACCACTAAGGGTCTGGTAAAGCTACTGATTTCAGATTTATTACTCTTCATATGGCTTTCATACATATCTCTCACTTGCTACCAAAAACTGTGTTAGAGGTTGTCACAGCTATGGTAACCAGAGGCCAGGCTGTAGGAAAAAGAATGCTAACCATGTGGTGAGTCTGCAGCACAATTTTGCAATCTTCAAACCATAATAAATAAGGTTGCTCCATTTTTATTAAGCATTCATGACTTTGCTGGGGACCAAAAGACAGATGGACAGAAATATATGAAACAACATAGCCACTAAATAAATGAAATGGTATCAAAACGTTCTAGAATTTTGCTTGTGAAGAATATTTTGATGAAGCACTTACAATGTCACAAAAATAATGCCCCCCAGTTAAAAAAAAAAAAAAACACAGATAAAAAAGCATAGCAGCCTGTCAATGAAAGAAATACCAAGCAGATGTTTTCCTTGTTTCCAAATATATTTAGAAGTCTGAAGAAAAACCATGAAGAGTGTTTTTATTATGCACCTGTCATGGTCAACATCTGGCACTAGCGCTCACCAATCCATCAACCCCACAATGTTGTGTCTCCTTCCAGCTCACAGAGAGACTGTAAATAAACCCACAGTGCAGAGCATGGCTTTTCTTTTCTTTTTTTTTTTTTCCTTATGTCTCTCTTTTTCTTGCCTTTATTTTTTTTGTTTTTCACAGCAAGAAGGGAGAAGAACAGAAAACAGAAAAAGTGTATTTGTACCATTTATAAACCCTATAATAAATGTGCCTCCTAAAGAAGGGATGACAAATGTAGTAGGAAGAAAGAATTTGACATTTTTAAGAGAAAAATGGAAAAAAACTAAAAAAAGGAAAATGAGATGTATGACATCTGCCAATCTTCTATTCATTTGTTCATCTAACAAGTACATTTCACTAACTACTCAGACAAAGTACATACTACATAGCACAGTGCATTCATGCCAAATTAAAAATACACTTACACAATTAAAAAGTCCTTGCTCTCATGCAAGACAGGGCATGCACTCAAAGAGCTATTATAAAGGTCTGTAAGTGAGGGGTCAAGACCTACTGCTGATTTTATTTATGAGACTTTCATTTATATAAACTAGGAGGAGTATTTTCAGGCCGCAGCACAGGAAATAGGAGAAAATTTTCCACCAATTACTCTAAGAAAAGAAAGATGGATCAAATTCCATTACAAAGAATATAGTTATCATCCAAATTATTTTGTTATTTTTAGACTTTGGATAAGTGGCTCAGTGACTAAAGACTGGAAGTTTGTCATTATAAAGAAATAAGTATTTTGTTATACTGGATTTTTTTTTTTTTCACAACAGATTCTTTTAAGCCACTTTTCCTTGACAGACTAAAATCTTACTGAAAATTTCAAGTAAGTAAACAGACTAGACTTGTGTTAATCAGTCATGTTCCCATTTGGGGGAACTTACACACACACACACACACACACTCAAACAATTGTAGGCAGAAGTTCAGGTGTGCATGAGGACTCTTGATTTCAAGGGAAGACTCAGTTTGAACTGGGGCAGAAATAGAGACATCATTAATTCATAACAAAGGAACGGGCAAGAGTGGCTGCAACAAGGGACTCCTACATCTTCAGGACTCCTGTTCTCAGGTCTCTGCTTCTTTCTGTACTTTAGTCACAGTTCAATTTCTCCTAGAGCAGGCAGGGCTCTCCATGCTGTGGAAGACTTGAAGGTGGGCAGCAAGTCTGTGTTCAAATCATTCCAGATTCACCCCCAAGAAGAAATTCCTTTCCACCATTCTGGATTCTTTCTCACCTGAATCTTAGTCTGAAATGTCTCTAATATGGACAATGGAAATGTTTGATTTTGACTCATCACTAAATCATGAGGCAGTATCAGGTAAGAAGAAAAGAAGCTCCAATTCAGACCATGTGGTGATAGCTGAGATGGGGGGAAGTGCAGGGAGAAGGATAGAAGACCTACAAAGGTAGGAAGAGCAGGGGCGCCTGGGTGGCTCAATGGGTTAAAGCCTCTGCCTTCCGCTAAGGTCATGATCCCAGGGTCCTGGGATTGAGCCCCGAGTTGGGCTCCCTGCTCAGTGGGGAGCCTGCTTCCCTTCTCTCTCTCTGCCTACTTGTGATCTCTTTCTGTCAAATAAATAAATAAGATCTTTAAAAAAAAAGGTAGGAAGAGCAAGTCCTCCAAAGAGAGCAATGCTAGACATACAAGTAACTAATGACCTCAAGTGTGGCTTATATATCTTCAAACATTTTATGCTATTGTGATTGTTTTTATCAAAGTTTTATACTTCCTGTGAAGAATATATTTTCGTTATTGATAAAAGAGTTCTGTTTTGCTGTTCTAATAAAAGAGTCTGTTTTGCTGTTCTAATACAAAGTACAATGCTTGTGATGGAAAATAATGAAATTATATTTAGGGTTATTATTTGATTCTTTGCATTTTATAAGATTTTTAATAATTTTCAAACCTTAACAATAGTGTTACAGTACTTAGCTATTGTAGTGATAGTTGTATAATCACAAAAATAGTGCTCATAATGTCATAAATAAAAGCAACATATTAGAAATTTGGCCCATTTCTAGTATAGCCTATTTCTTTAAACATTTATAGTGAACACAGATTTTTTTTTAAGAGCTTCTAATAAATTTAGAAAAGGCTCTTCTTATAATGCAATTTCTTTCTTATTGTTACAACCAAAATCTCTTGTTCAAACTAACTTACTTCTATGGTTTAGGGGTAAAAACATACTTACAGATAATTTTAGCCTTCTAAGTGGCAATTCCTATTCAAGTTCAAATTGGAATTGACTCAAATGAGTGAAAACCAGTTCCATTATTTTCATTTTCTATAATGCCCTTCAATCCCATTTTTTTAATGCATTCATTCCTTATTTTCTTCACTTTACTTCCAAGTAGGTTCATATGCATAGCTTCTAACTTCCCAGATTGGCTATTTTAATTTCTTAAGACATAGATTAGATTCCTTATTTTGAACCTTGTCACATAAAAACTTAGAATGGGTCAGGCAGCTGAATGTAATTAAGATTGATTGGCCAATTCAACAATAAAAACAACTAGCCAGATAAGGGGTTAGTGATTGTGCCAAGCAAGTAAAAAAAAATCAAATTACCTAGTAGCTGGAATAAAACCCATGAATTTTGAAAGAATAAAGACTGGTGATAAAATAAACTTGAAAGTGCACATGTACTACAATGTACTCTCTTTGGACGCCTGCTAGGAAGATCCTTGGAGGCTTGTTCAACCACAAATAATAAACTGAAACTTATTCCATATTGGCGGAGGGCCATACAATATTTCAGCATAACCACAGAGTTCCTGGGTCTCAGAATGTTTATAGCAGAATTTTCATGAAACCTTCAGGTACCATTATGTAAAATCCAGTGTGCAGAGTGTTAGGAGTCATGTGATCAGTTTAGACAACACACAGAACATTTTCCTTTTACTCAAGTTTTAATATATTTACTTTAGTATACGCATTAGAATTATATATTAGATAAAATACAACATAGGGGCGCCTGGGTGGCTCAGTCATTAAGCATCTGCCTTCAGCTTAGGTCATGATCCCAGGGTCCTGGGATCAAGCCCCCTCATGCAGCTCCCTGCGCAGTGGAAGCCTGCTTCTCCCTCTCCCACTCCCCCTGCTTGTGTTACCTCTCTCACTGTCTCTCTGTCGAATAAATCAAGTATTTTTTAAAAATTTTAAAAATACAACAAATATCATACCTACATTTTAATGGCTAATTTCTTAAGACTAAGATTGAAGTAGATATTTAAGATAAAACAGGGATCAATTTAAAGAAAAATATCCCGTATTCAGTTGTTCATCCTACAAGTATTAAGTAGGTGGTCAATGTTGACCTCTTTGAGAAGATGAGATCTGAGCAGACTTGGAGAAGGTGAAGGAGTGAATCACGTAGGTATTTGGAGAAGTGTTCCATGTAGAGAAAAGTTAGAACAGAAGCCCTAAAGTAGGAGTGGCTGAGGTGTGGGAGGAATAGTAAGAAACCAGTGTGGCTACAGAAGAGAAAGAGAGGAGCCCACAAGATTATGGAGAGTCAGGTCATGTAGTACATTCTCAGTGGGGGTCTGTATAACTTATCACACAATCTGGGTCACTTACTAGAGTAAAAAGAAGGTGTTTGTTTTATAATTATACCGAAATGGCATGTATAAATGGGGGCTGTCCCATGCAAACTAGATCACTCTACCTATAGGACAATGTAAAGACTGAGGCTTTTGCTCTGATTAAAACAGAGAACCATCACAGATACTTTAAAGGATTGTCCCTGCTGCTGTGGTGAGACTAGATTGTAGCAGAGCAGCTGTCATTCTAGATAATGGTCAATAATTGAGGTGATACAAGCATATGACCAAGTCTAGAAAGTACTGTTCAAGCACATATGGCACTCTTAATCTTCCTGATCCAGGACAATTCTGTCAGGTCCCTAGAGTAGGTGATGCCAGGAGAAGCCTAAAGAGTCTGTTCCGCACACCAAGAGATTAACACTGATTTTTCTATAGCACTGTGCTAGGTACTAGAAATATAATATTGAAACCATACATTTAAGCTCAAGAAATCTGACTGGAAAGATAGAACATACATTTATTGTAGTGATCCAAAGGGGCACATGCACCTGAATGTTTATAGCAGCAATGCCTATAATAGCCGAACTATGGAAAGAACCTAAACGTCCATCAACAGATGAATAAGTAAAGAAGATGTGGTATATATACACAATGGAATACTATGCAGCCATCAAAAGAAATGAAATCTTTCTATTTGCAACGACGTGGATGAAACTAGAGGGTTTTATGCTTAACAAAATAAGTCAATCTGAGAAAGGCAACTTTCATACGATCTCCCTGATACGAAGAATTTGAGAGGGAACGTGGGGGGTTTGTTGGGTGAGGAAGGAAAAAATGAAATGAGATGGGATCGGGAGGGAGACAAACCATAAGAGACTCTTAATCTCAGAAAACAAACTGAGGGTTGCTGGGGGGAGGGGGGTTGGGAGAGGGTGGTTGGATTATGGACATTGGGGAGGGTATGTGCTATGGTGAGTGCTGTGAAGTGTGTAAACCTGGCGATTCACAGACCTGTACCCCTGGGGCTAATAATACATTATATGTTAATAAAAAATATTTTTAAAAGAACATATATTTATGATTATGAATTGGGAATTCTAACAGCCTGATAAGTTGTTCTTGCCAGTTAGAGAAAGAACAAGAAACGACATTCTGGGCAGACACCAGCATGTGAGTTCAAACACCATATATCCCATTTCTCTTCTGAAACTTCTAATAAACCCCCAAAAAGAGTGTATCTAGTTTTAAATCCTGAAAAGCTTCCTGGCGATTCTAATATTAGCCCCTAGGTTGAGAACCACTCACCATAGTGACAGCACACTGAATTATGGAATATTCTTTTGGGACTTATGTTCCTCATTTCAGAATTAAAAATCAGTGTTCTGTTATGCCCCACTGTGAGGTGCTAAATATAGAAAAACTTGGAAGAGAATAGGCAAAAAAAAAATGGCTCAAATAAAGTTTTTAATTGTGGAAGGAAATGCAACCAGACAGAGGAGAGAGAGAGAAATGAAAATGATAGAGTTGATCCTTGAATAACACAGATTTGAACTGTGTAGGGTCAATTATATGCGGATTTTTTTCAACAAATGTACATACAGTACTGTAAATATATTTCTTCTTCCTTATGATTTGCTTAGTAAGATTTTCTTTTCTCTAGCTTACTATAAGAATGCAGTATATAATACACAGAACATACAAAATGTTTTAACTATGTTATTAGGGACTTCCAGTGAACATTAGGCTATTAGTAGCTAAATTTGGGGGGAGTCAAAAGTGATAATGAATTTTCAACTGCACTGGGGTGACATTCTTAACCCCCCATTGGTCAATGGTCAACTGGGCTGCCATAAGAAGATACTACAAACTGGGTGACTTAAACAACATTTTTACCCTTGCAGTTCGAGGCCAAAAGTGCAAGATCAAGGCGCCTTCAGTGCTGATATCTGGTAAGAACTCATTTCCTGGCTTGCATATGGCTGCTTTCTTAGTGTTCCTCATAAGGCATCTTCTCTGTGTGTACAGAGAGAGAAGCAGAGAGATTTCTAGAGTCTCTTCCTCTTCTTACAGAGACACCAGTCTTTCAGATTAAAGCCCCACCCTTTCGACCACATTTAACCTTAATTACCCCCTCCAAAGTCCCTATCTCCAATACAGTCACATAGGGGATTAGGACTTCAACATAAGAATATTGAGAGGACAAAAATCAGTCCATAGCAATGTCTACGTTATCTGTATCTATATCTACATAGGAATCTAAATCCATCTATCTACTAAATCCTTGGCTACAGGTAGCTCAGTAAGGGAGTAAGTGCTTTGAACCGCTAGATGCAAGCTAATTGTTGCAGCTCTACTAATAGACAGTAGGTCTGTCACTTTGAGAGGGAACTGATTTCACATTGACTGCATTTAATTAACACAGAGCCAAAAGAAATATATTTTTTGTGTATGTTTGTCCAAGAGCTAATTTTGAAATAAGAGCTCTGACTCACAATAGTTGCCACATTATATAGCTTGGGTACACCTCAAGGGGGAGAATGAAGCAAAAAGCCTCATCTGTGTCTCAGAGCCCTTACCACTTCTGGACAAGTGTGCAGTGACTAACAAATGCACCAACAGGAATTTTTAATAGAAGTAAATGCGCCTCTTCTCATCCGCCTCTAGCACAAAATGAATAGGACAAGGGTCATTTCAGTGACCCTTGTCCTATTCACCAAACCTGTTTCCCAATTGCTATGCTGTATGATTGCACAGGTTCATCACCTTTTCCCCAATTTGGGCTTTAGCTCCCACTTTAATTAGCTTATGTTTTACTAGAATGAACTGAACTTGTCACCTTTAAGTTCTCACTTTAAATTGATCTGAACTCTTTTGCATCATACATGCTATTCCTCTCTATTTCTTCCAACTGAATCTTACAAATTGAGTATTATCTGCATCCTTGAAAGAAGGATTTCAGTTCCTCTCTCTGCAGCTCTCCTGTCTTGTGGATAATAGTAATTCTAAAATGTGTTTGTGATAAATCTTCTTTGAAAGGAATTTAGGGAATTTGCAAGTAAGAATGTATATTAAATGTGAAATGTAAACTCTTCATTTTACAGAGGAGGAAACTGTGGTCTATAGAGATCCCATGATCTGCTCAGAATTACTCAGTTAATGTCAGAGCTAAAACTAGAACCCAGAGAACTTAGTAACAAATCAAAAGAACGTTTCACTAAGGAGAGGATCTTATGGAATATGTTAAGAGACAATTACTCATTTCCTAAATTAGAAATCTAGACACCAATGTCCCAGCCCCATTAATAGATTAACTCTGGGAAATCCTATCTTCTTTTGTTATATATGTATTTTATACGCAAAAGGAAAGAAATCCTCTTCTCAGACACCTTAAAGGATATACTAATTTACAGTACAAATATTATGGGCCAGTCACAAGTGATATTCTGTGATATTTTTTGACATGCATCTTCCAGAAGCAGAGTTGATAGGAACAACCTTCATACTTTATTCTGAAAAATGGAATGCACTGCTGGAAAGTGATTCAGGCAAACAGCAATATAGAACAAACCAAGAGGTAATAAATATCCTGTCCAAATAAAAGTCAATTTTGAAATAAATATGTTTAGAAATTGAAGTTTCAATTGGCTTAAGTCTCCAGTTGTAGAACCTGAAAATTGTCAGGAGTAACATGGAATTCATGATGATGATGATGATGATGGAGATGACAACAGTTAACATTAACATGGTACAACAAGCCAACAACCTTTTCAAACATTCTACTTTTATTTGATCCTTACAAAAACCATATAAAACAGGTACAGTTGTCACCCATTTTTAAAACTTCTTTCGTAAAAGGTGTGTATGGAGGGTGAATTTTATAAGATCAGTGAAAAAGAGAAAACCTCAGAGAGTAACCTTGATGAGAAAGCCCATTATTGGTATATTAAAGGTAGGGATTCTTTTGGCTACATGAGAAGAAAATCCAGTTCATAGTGGCTTAACTAAAAATGGAGATTTATTGGTTTACATAAACCAAAAGCTGGATCTAGGCGTTCAAATGGTGTCTTCAAAACTTGGTCTCTTTCCATCTTTTGTGTCTTCTTTCTTCCGTGATGATTTCATTCAGGTCATTTCTTCCTAGAGGGCTAGAAAGAATCAACCACAGCTCCAGGCTTAGATCTCATCACTTTAGGAAGACTACCAAAACTAGAACTTTTCCATTCCAATCATCAAAGTCATATTACTATGCTTGAGTATTATTGGACTGATGCACATCAAATTGGGCCCACGCCCATCACTGAGGCCATGGAGCTAGAATATGATTCACCAGAACTAGGTCATATGCCTAATCCTAATGCTAATCATCTTGCAAAGAAAAATCAGTTCCTGTTGCTAGATGAAGGGAAAATGACATGAAGAAAGTAAAAGTCAAAGCTGTCCACCAAAGCATAGAAGTACAAAAATGAACAGAACGGGGGTGCCTGGATGGCTCAGTGGGTTAAAGCCTCTGCCTTCAGCTCAGGTCATGATCCCAGGGTCCTGGAATCGAAGCCTGCACCAGGCTCTCTGCTCAGCAGGGAGCCTGTTCCTCCTCTCTCTCTCTGCCAACTTGGGATCTCTGTCAAAAAAAAAAAAAAAGAACAGAACAATATAAAAATAATCGAAGGGTGGTGAAGGCAGCTCAGGTAAGAAAGTTCCTTTAAGAGGAAAGAAAGCAAGGTGCCTGAGTGGCTCAGTGGGTTAAGCCTCTGCCTTTGGCTCAGGTCATGGTCTTGGGGTCCTAGGATCGAGTCCTGCATTGGGCTCTCTGCTTGGCAGGGAGCCTGCTTCCCCCGCTCTCTCTCTGCCTGCCTCTCTGCCTACTTGTGGTCTTTGTCTGTCAAATAGATAAATAAAATCTTTAAGATAAAAAAAGAGTAAAGAAAGCATATTACAAGAGAAAAGAAAAAGCATAGAGTATATATGTGTTCTTTTATGCATTTAAAAAAAAATCACAATGGGTTTTAACTTTTATTACGACTTTTATTAGGGCCCTATCCTAATTCCCAGGCTCTGTGGGAAGTATAAGGCTACATTAAACTGGGTTCTGTATCAAATAAACTAAGAGGATGTAGGATCAGGTCCCAAATTTAATCCAAGGCAAAAACCAAGCTATTTCATCAGTAACTGACTGATGAAAAAGACAGAGTCATAACCAACTACAACTCAAAATAGACCACCGTAAGTACTATATCAGAAATGCTGACAAAGTTCTTTGCTGGGGGTGGGACTCTGGAAGAGGTTATTACAGAATGAAGGTCACAGAAGAAGGCATCATGGAAGAAGTGGCATCTCCACTAAGCCTTGAAAAATGGGAAGCATTTTGATGTGAGAATTGATGAGGATGATATCTAATGATAAGAGAACAAAGAGAAAGAGGGTGAAAGTCGTGTCTAGTGATGTGAAAGCAGAGCTCTTGAAGGAATTATAAAAGAAGATGGGGTTATAAATGTAATTGGTGGAAAGAGTATGAATGCCATACTGGGGATTAAAATTCTTCAGGCACAGAGGGACAACTGTAGAAGATCTTCAGGCATCTGCAGAGTGTCATGAATTGTGCAGGGCCAAAAGAGTTGTCCTACAGAAAGAACATTCTGGCTTTAGAAGGGTCAAAGATAGGTAGGAGGAAACAAATCAAAGGCGAAGAATCCCATTGGGAGTTTATGGCAAAATTCTGAGTGGAATAGTAGTGGAAATGAAGGAAGTAATAAAGGAAAGAAATGAGAAATTGAAGCAAATAATCGTGTGGAGTAGAATCAAAAGAACTAGTCAATACTTAGTTTGTGAGAACTGAAAAAAGATTTTTTTTAAATTGCAACGTTGGGAGTTTAGGAGAATGGTGATGTCATTAAAGAAGCTAAATGTCACAGAAAGGAAGCAGGTTTGCATGTGTCTGATTTGTGTGAATTAGTGCGGTGGGGTGGATGGTATAAGGGGAAAGAATGACCTCCCAGCAGAGAAGAAATAAACACATGACTGGAAGAACTGTATGATACAAGTGAAGAAGACAAGTGCAGAGATGTGCATGTTAAGATATAATTTAAAGTATACTTAGACTTCTTAAAAAATTTTTGTGTTCTCTACACTAACTCTGAATCAGAGTCATAGAAAATGAAAGTTTGAAAAATATCAACTAAATCGATCTTTATTTCCCTGACTGCATCTTACTAATAACCCTGAACCCCTGTTGTTTTTACATTACTTGTTCATTTACATTACTTGCTGCTTTTTGCATTAATTGGGCCTAAGCTTTTAAGAACCAAATCTTCAATGTCCACAAAAGCTAAACGGTGAAAAGAGCCCAGATGTTCATCCACAGGTGAATGGATAAAGAAGATGTGGTGTACACACACACACACACACACACACACACACACACAATGGAATACTACTTGGCCATCAAAAAATGAAATCTTGCCATTCATGACATGCATGAAACTAGAGGGTATTATGCTAAGCAAAATAAGTCAATCAGAGAAAGACAATTATCATATGATCTCACTCATATGTAGAATTTAAGAAACAAAACAGAGGATCATAGGGGTAGAGGGGAAAAAATAAAACAAGATGCAATTAGAGAGGAGACGAACCATAAGATAATTTTAATCATAGGAAACAAACTGAGGATTGTCGGAGGGAAGAGGGAGGGGAGCTCGAGTAACTGGTGATGGACATTAAGGACAGCATGTGATGTAACAAACACTGGGTATTATATACAACTGATGAATCATTGAACTGTACCTCTACAACTAATAATACATTCCATGTTAATTAATTGAATTTAAATTGAAAAAAAAAAAGAACCAGTTCTTTAATCTGTATAAAGTTTAGTTCATTTTCTGTCATTTTCAGAAAACTTATTCTTGTCTTGTGCAGTCTCAAGTTTCTTTTCTCTAAAGACATTGGAGAAGTAAATATTTAGTGAATATGCCCTTATCCACTGACATAAGCTCTCCAGTCTGCTTTTAAAAACACCCTGCAATTTCTTTCATCTTAAAACTAGCCAGGGGGAGAGGAAGAAGTCGAAGGTGATTGCTTGAAATCAAACATCATTTTTTTGAAAAATGTCAAGCACTTGTTTTGAGTGAGATTCTAAGTGGCAAAGAAGGGAAGCAACTAACCTGACAATAGCACTCTTAAGGGATGGTTTCAGTGATGATAATGCCCAAGCAATTCTTTTTATTCTGGCCTCTATGTTCTCAAATCAGGAATATTCCCTGAAGAACTCATACCAGATTTAACATGATAAACAATATGCCCTGAGATGAGAATGCATCAGAGAAACTGTAGTGACTCTTGGTTAACTATCAAAGCTAAAAATGCTCATTAAAGCTGTAACTCCCTTCCTCTAATTCAAGAAGTGGGGGTATTAACTGAAGACTCAATGAATGGGAGTACAGCAGCAGCAAAGACAGGTCAAACATGAAAGGAAGAAAGAGAGCTGGGACTGAGGGAGAAAATGAGATAAAGGATCAAATAAAGCTGCATGTTGCCCTTAAAGATAAAGTGGTCACATTAAAAAAGAAAAAGAAAGAATTATTACACATTAGCAGATATGCCTTCCCAATAGCCTTTTCCCTATTCATTATTGTTCACAAAGCTCTATTTTTTCCCACTCCCCTCAGATGACTCAAAGTTAAGTCCTAATAAAGTTTACCAATGTCAAGAAAAAAATTGCATTGTTCTTCCCAGTGATTGGCTTAAAAAGGAATATGCTATGGAATTCTGACAATGAGATGAAAAAAAAAAGTCTGCTGGATGGTTTCTGCATAGTTTCCTTGCTGTTGTGAAGAGAAACACACAAAAGGATGTCCATTATCCAGCTCCCCCACACCCCTCCCCATTCTCTGAGATGATGTCAAGTCTGCATGGGATCATACCTAGAACTTGAGCAGTTATCATCTCACTACCATGAAGGGTGCTAGTCAAAGACCGATTTGGATGGAAGGGCAGACACCAGGAGAACCTGGATTCTTGAGGATTTCACTTATTTGCTGAATTAACCAATCTGGAACTCACTGGTAAAATTATTGTAATTTACTTTAGAATACTTCAGCATATACATTGTGATATGATGTGTGTAACTTGAGTTGAACTCTAAGCATTATAATTAAAGATTCCCTTTCCCAGGGTGATCAATGACTATGGCAATCAAGAACACAGGAGTGGACTGCTGGCATTCTCATCAGGACATCTGTACTTCAAAAAGGCACTTCCGATACCTGTGTCTTGCTCAATAACCTGCATTTAGCTAATTAACATACTAAATGTCAGAAAAGGGCTTTTAGTGATAAAAATAGCAGCCTGTTGACAGGCATGATGAATGCTAAAATTGAGCTCTCACTGGTGAAATTGAAGGTATTCAAGTTGTGTTGATTTGCTAAAATCATTTTATAGACACTTCCTACTCTTGCATGATAGAAAATAAGAATCAAGCAAGATAATAAGCCTATGCACCTTGAGATTTTGCCCCAGGCTAAATACCTAAAGCAGATAGTCCCCAGCCTTGGAATCTACAATCTCCTGTTTGCCTGCAGGCAGCTGTAAGGATGGCTGAATCTTTTCTCGGGAATCTTCACGATTGCCTTCAATGACCCTTTCCTTCCCTACAAGATGGTATGAAATTCTAAAGGGGTAGGGAGCAGGTATTTCCTCAAGCTTAGACCACAGATTACATGAACTCCTTTCACTCACTTGCCCACCAATAAATGTTTAGTACAGTAAATATCTGTGATGGTGTCTTTGTACTTAGATTATTTAGCAACATGACCCACCTTAAGGCTGCTTATTGTGAGAGTAATACCTTTTATTTATTGTCTAAGACAGCTGACTCAGGATTCTCCATCCCTTGCTGTGGACGGCATCCTCACTTATGTACCCCACCACTAACACCAGTTCAGCAGTTAGCTCTGCAATTTAGGTGGTAGTTGAAGGAGTATGTGTCACAGGAAAGATTTTTACTCAGAAAAGGTACTGTAGGAGAAAAGGCAATGAACTAGGAAATCATGAGATGACATTTGAGACTCCATCCTGTGACAGCCTCGGATATGTCATTCATTCTCCTTGGGGCTAAGTGACAGCCAAAGTAGCAAATGAGGATGAGTGAGTCGGACAGTCTGGGTTTAATGCTGGCTTCATCACTTATGAGGGGTGTGAGCTTTCTATGCCACCATTTCCCAATCTATACAGTGGGCCAGACCCCACTTACAGTTGTTGTAAGGATTAAATAAAACATGCCATGTTCAACCCGTAGCACGATGCCTGGCATGCTAAATTTGAGATAAATATCATCATTATAATCTCTAAAATAAGATAAATCAGTCTGAATGCTCACCTCATTCCTCCTGTGTCTAACATTTTGCAATTTTAACTTCATTATTGGCTGCTCTGGAGAGAACATTTGTGAAGAGACGTAAAATTCATCTATTTTAAATTCAGGGCTAATCCTTGTATTAGGCAATGCCATTCAATCCTATATTTATACAGTCAAACATTTACTGAGTGCCTACTGTTAACAAGGCACTATGTAAACATGGGCCATATTGCTGAGGAGCTCTTAGCCCTGTGGAGAAACCAGGGTATTTGTTTTTCCCCCAAACTGAAATTTCTGCTTGCCCCAGTATCCTCAACTTTCATAACAGTACTTTCTCAAAACAGGTCTTTCATACTGTTTGTGTTCCCATGTTCTATAAATCTGTGTTCCCACTTTGAGTCCCTTGTCCAATCTAGAAATCAACATCCATCCCTTTGTTGTCAGTGAGGGAACAATAGCTATGACCCATGAAAAGCCTGCCAGTTACAGGACACCGGGACCCATGCAGTTCTAAAGGATTCTGGTGCCACCGTCCACAATCACAGCTGGTCACAATCTGAAACAGCCCGCCACTGAGAACCCCTATGCCCATGAAAAGGGTCAACAAGGAGAATCTGAGACCGGAGTTTCTTCAAAATTACTAACTCTTTCTCCGTCACATCTCCATAGGCTTCAGTTTAAATTTGCTCCTTAATCAAGAAAGGCAATATTTACCTCCTAAATCATAAAACACTGCTTATAAATTGATCTCTTTTTACGAGATGCATTCTACCATGGGTGAGAGCACAGTGAGTTTTGGCAACCTGAACAAAGCCCCCATGTGTTTGGACCCACTGTGCTGTACACACTTGAAACACCATCTGCAGGCAGCCTTTCCTCTCCAACTTGTCAGGGTGAGCGGCAGGAGAGAATCATGAGCCGAGATGCTTCGTTAACTGGCAGCAATGTTGCCAGTACAAGGGAAACATCTGTACCAGCCAAACCTGATAAAAATTCAACAGTTAACTAAGGCTGAACATATATGCAAGTGAGAATCTCAATGTCCTTAAAACAAAAACTGTGCCTCTAAAACCACTAATTTATGTCTTCCTATCTTAGCATTCACTGGAAGCACCAGGGTCACTTGAGGGTCGTTTCAATCTGTGAAAACATCTCGGAGATGGTTCTTAGATCTTTAGATTGTTGGTATCTTACAGGAAGGGTGGGAGGAAGCTGAGAATCAGGGAGCCTTGTGCTTGTCCTGATCTTTCTTCACCTTTCTCCATGGAGAAAACAATGAATTATCTCAGCATGGACAGTATTTCAAAATCTTCCCCTGAAATAGTCTTTAAAGAAAAAGTGCTTATGACAGGAGGTTTTGTGAACCACAAATAAAAAAAAATTTTTTTTAATCAAAACTCTCTACTTCTACACAAATTGAAACAGATTAGTCCTCTCAGTGTGATTCCTGAGGTTAGTTCTGCTGAGAAGGCTGGCTGAAGAATTCTAAGGAAAACTTGTATATGCACCCAGAACAAACTGGACAGGTAGAATGGTAGCCAGCCAGTGAATTGAGGAGACCCAGGCTATGTGAGCTTAACCATGAGTCATGTTAGGACTTCCGTTAATATTAGCTGCTGGGGGGGGGGGGGCCTGGGTGACTCAGTGGGTTAAGCCGCTGCCTTCGGCTCAGGTCATGGTCCTGGTCCTGGGGTCCTGGGATCGAGCCCCGCATCGGGCTCTCTGCTCGGCGGGGAGCCTGCTTCCTCCTCTCTCTCTGCCTGCTTGTGATCTCTCTCTGTCAAATAACTAAATAAAATCTTTAAAAAAAAAATATTAGCTGCTGGGGAGAGGAACTCAGGAAGGGGGGTTCAGGAGGACCAGAGTTCATGGCTCAAAGAGTGACCAAGATTCTGAACCACAGCTGCCAAAGTGTTAGAGCGAACTCTAGCTCCAGCCACACCTCAACTCCCAACTAATAGGGAAGTGGCATAGGAGACAGGAAGGTCTAAGCTGAGGGTCACAATTCTAGTTGAGAAAAAGATCTGAACCAGCAACCACAGGCGAAAAATCAAGGAACACTCAGCGATGACCAAGACATTCAGACTCCATTAAGTGGTATTAGGGCTCTCTCCGGTGTGTACTTGTCATGCAGCTGGAGTAGCTGATGAGCTGAGTATTCTGCAATTCGGGTAGAGAAGAAAGCTGCCATAAGATGATCAGGTGATTGGGGGCTCTTCTCAGGAACCTCTGGCATCTAACCTAAAACAAGATCATTACAAAGCCCCTCGTGTGGGAGGCAGAAATATCCTATTGTATCTACTGGCAATGTGTACCTAGCCAGAACTGGCTCAGGGACTACGGATTTGAACCTGTTGCTGCTGAGCAGGATCTAGAAAGGCAAGGACTGGCATCTGGCAAAACTCTGTTCCCAGAACTTTCTTCCCACAAGCATATTGCCCTAGGCCTAGGTCTTCTTTACCTCCTCAGTTTTGGTAGTTGCCACCACTCTCCAAGTTAAAACGTATTGTATTTTTTAATTTCAGAGTTCTGACTGTATCTATAGACACAACTGAGAGGACCGTTCTTATGAAGTTACCCATCATCCCAATCCCAGCTCTTAGCCCATAATTATACTGACCCCACTCTCAGCATGAATATAATTAAATATCTAGTATAACCACTAACTTGACACAATTATCAGTAAATAAGAACAAATTAGGGTAAGGACTTCCTTTAAGATGTCACAATCATCATTTTCTTCTCAAGTAATTAGAGAAGAATAGAAAAATCTGGATATAAATACAGTGGATTGAATAATATTTCCACCAGTCATTAGCATACTCATGAAAAAATGACTCATAATAATAAGTTCTGAGCTCGAGAAATGTTCACCTATTGAAGCAAATGCTGGAAAAACATCAGCAACTTTTGGGATGAGGTCAACTTTCTGCATGTCACTGTGCTTCCCATTATATTTTGATGATTTAACATGTTTAACAGCACAGTTAGAAAAAATACACACACACACACACACACACACACACACATACATACAGGTTTTAGCTTGTAGTTCATTACCACCCACTCCCAAAAGGAGAACCCAGTGTTCTTAAAATTACTTCTATGACAAATTGCATTAACTCATGAGAAAGGGTGGAGAGCAAGCTGCAAAAGGGAAGGATATGGGGAGGAGCTTGAGGTGGGTTTAAGGAAGTAGCTGAGACTGCACTCAAGGTAGCTGAAGAATGGTTAGGTATCTCCCCTTAAGCCCCCAGAAAAGCAGCACACTAGGCTGAAACTAACAGCCTCATCGCAGATCCCATGCACAAGCAGGGCAGGTAAAGAGCCAAAGGAAGCTGAGAGAGTAAGGGAATGCACAGTAACCAGGGGGAGCCAGGTTAAGAATAACCCTCTCTCCTCTTCTGGACTGCCTCAAACCCTCTCACTTTAGCATAGCCCTGAATGAAAGGGAGTCCCATTAATGACTCAGATTGAATTTCCAGCCATCCCCGAAAAAATATATAATTTTATTTGGAAAAAATGAAGGACTGTAAAATTTTCCCATCGAGGTTTTGAGGTTGGTAAAATTTATACCCAGTGCCCATGTAATGAACTAAAGAATATCATCCAACTTTATGTTTGTATAAGGAAAGAAGAATACTAATAAAACATCCTAATAGGTAATGGGGAAAGGTTTGGAGAAAAAGAATTGGAAAATGTAGGGCAATGGCTCCTCGACGGTGCCCTGGCATCTTGGCACAGATCCACATGGGCTACATGGGCAAAGGTTTGAACCACAGCCTCTCTGAGTCATGGCAGGATGCCTCGGGATCCTCACAGAGCAGAGGATGGGAGCCTGGGGATGGAGTGGGGCCATCTCCCACCTCCTTTTATACCTCCTCCAGGAGACTATCATGAGACAGCTTCTCATGGCCTCTGCTGAAGCTAGGACCTTTTGGCCTCAGCTCCTTCAAGGTTTAGTGGCAGACCATGAAACCACTTAGCTACAGTCTAGAACAGGCTGCTCAGCAATCGCATACCCCATGACATGCACTACAGTCATTCAAACCCTTCAGTTTCGGTGACATACTTTTTGGTACATGGGAAGAGGACCTGGCAATTGGCAGCTTTAATTACTCTTACTTTGACTATATAAGTAATACACTAAAAAAGTTTCAGAAGTGGCTTCTTGTCAATTCATGGTCAAATCAATTAGGTCTTGGCTTTGGCCTTGCCTTGTTTCTGTGTGTAACAGGAGGGAAAAAAGCTAGAAAGGGCTACCAAGTCTAGAAAAGCATGGAAAGCCACTCATGAAAATTTACTGTACATTTCTTAACAGTAGTTAGAAAAAATGTAGTAAAGGATATGGGCCTTGTTGTAAACTCCCACCGTGTCTACACACATGAAATGTGTAAGCCATCCCTCACTAAGTGAACCCTGTAGCACAGTCTCTCAATGCCTGTGATAACCAGGACCAAAGGCTATGTCTGCCTGGAAGCTCTGAGTGTTCTCCCCGTGCTTACATTTTTCCGTTATTGGTTTTTCTATTTTAATGGTCCATGTAATGAAATAGAAATAAGTTTTATTAAAAGTAGATTCTTTTTGTTTCCTTGTTTCTGTATTTCAGGTGAAGTCATGACTGTTGAGACCATGACAGGAAGAATTTTAAGTCAGGAAGGAGTACAAGTTTCTAAAACTGTGCTTCCTCCTTGCCCATGTAAATAGAGTGAACTCTCAAGAAAGTGTCTAGGATGTGCTTTCAGTGTCCTCTCTACAGAAATCACTAAACCATGGAGGGGGTGAATCACACTGAAAGGGCAGCACTAAACGGACATGCCATTAATATTTCCTCAACAGTGCCACAACAACAGCAAAAAACCTGCACATTTTTAAATCCTTATGACTGTTTTGTAAAAAAAAAATTGTTAGTAGAGCCTCTTACCATGTTCTTTCACATTTATTTGGTTTAGCTGGTAGCAAAGGCTTAAAGAAGAAAACTAGGAATTTAGAGAGAAAAATCCTAGAATACACACACAAACACACACACACACACACATAAATTTTGACACTTTTTCCAAGGAATACAGTGTAGTATATGTGCTGCCGAAGCGAGCACTCAAGGAATACAGTGTAAAGGAAAAGTGTTAATTAATTTAAGAAAACATCTAGAATAACATTTCAATTAAAGAATACCTTAGGTTGTTTCTATGAAATATACTTTCCTAAAGGAAATGTATAATATACTTCTCTTTCATATAGGACAGTATTCTTTCTTCCAAAATATAGTCTCACATGCTTTTATATATTATGACAAAGAATAGACTTGTTGTATACTTTTCCTTTAGAAAAACTAAGTTGTTGCCATCACTCAGTAAAGGTTTGTAGCAAGTTTGCTTTCACCTCCACTGAGAAACAATCTAACAATAACTCTTTATTCAGAAATTACTATTGCTTCTGTATATATCAACCATACCCCACCTGACTTCCAACAGTGACTGATACATGCTATTATGAAGTAAATGGAAATTAAAAAGGTAATGAGGCCAAACAAAGCCCATGAATTTTTTTCACCCTGCCTTTAACACTCTAGCCTCTATTAACTAATAATACTCTGTATGACATGGACATGAATGATAAAATATCACATCTGCCTTTAAGTAATTATTAAATTTCTTTACTTTTAAATCAAATGTCTTAGAATGTTCAATCATTGATCCAATCACCATCAAATATTTATTGAGTCCTTACTATATGTTAGGCTCAACCAATTAAAGAATCTAGGGACTTCTGAGTCTTGGTAATTGTTCAAAGGCCATCTTAAGTAAGAAATTAGAAAATATCTCTAGAAAGCTGAATTCTCTATCTTAAACCAAATGGATTTATAATAAAACTACTATGGCTCTAGGAGAAAAACTCTATTATGTTCTTAATGGACCTTCCTCCATTTTCTATTAGTCACTGGGTAGAGGAAAGGCAGCTTAACTTCATTAGTGACTCACTGGTTAGAACACAAATATTGTTAGGTGGGCCCAAGATAATGACAAAGAGATAATTGCTGTTCCAAATAATTACCAAATTTAGGTAGTACTCCAGATATTGAGAGCGAACAGTTCTATAATTTATTAATAGTAAAAGTGCAACAACAAAAGTAGCTATAGTTTACTAGACATTTTTATATGCAACTCACTAACACCTAATTATATCCTCTCCCTTGTTTAAATTATATCCTCTCCATTTTCTTGGGAATATTGAAAAGAGATGATACATTTTAGGTTGGATATAGTTTTGAAACCACACACACACAAACCTAGAATTACTGCCATTTTTCAGCATATTGCTTAAATAAAAAATTACTACCATTGCTACCCTCACTGAAATCCAATTTTTTTATGTTACAGGTGTTTTTGTTTCCTAACTTCAGCATTTTAGAACTAAGAAGTAATAGGGACATTTGGTTTCTTTCTCTCTCCTTTTTTCCTATTTGTAAGTGGATGAGAGTGCATAATTCCACTTTACTTATAATTTTGAATATTCCTTACAATATGAAAATAATTTGTTAAGGCTACTTGGAAAAAAATAAGGAAGAAAGCACTACTTCCTCTGGAATAGCGGTATCCTGAACTTAGGCAGATTATATATGATTCTTCATGGTAAGTCTCAGAAAAAAACAACCATTTGGACTTCAGTTCAATGGTCTAATTTGCTTCTGAGCTTCTGTCCAGCATTAAATATGATACATTGTCAGGCATCATATTTTCATTCTGAAAATATTGGTTTTGAACATATTCCAATGTATTTAATGGAATATTAGAGATTAAGGAAGATAAGGATCACTTCATGTATACTAGAAACTGGAACTGTAATAACTTGTTACAGAAAAGAGAGTTCTAATCTTTCTTTCAGATACCACTGTACACAAATTCTACATATTTCACGAAGATTTAAACAAATATTTAGCTAATATTAACAAATATTTGCTAAGAAGATTATCATTTGTTAAATCTGTTAAGTGATCCAGCTAAATAAATGAGTAATTTTTCAGAATATTTATACATGTCAAGCCTAGTATATAACACATGCAGTACAGAACATTAATTCTCCCAAGTGTCTCCACAGGTCAATGGAATAATAAACCTCAGTCGTTCATTATAAAGATGGAATGCTGATGTGATTTTCTTGTGACTCTAAGCCATATGACTTCTACCCTGAAAATATTGAAAGATTTATACTTCTAAGATAAATTATCAACAAAAAGATTATGCTTGCCAGTGTTGGGAAATGTGAAATAACAGTAAGGTAATGGTCAGAAAACTGTATTTCTCTATTTATATTATGTTACAGACATGAAAATAAACCCTAGGACTTAGAAATTTAGATAGCGTTAGAGCATTTTATCTGTGTCTCTTTTTGCTGTTCCAGTTTATTTGGTTTTCATGAGATTCTGTTTATGAGATATTCTGTGAACCTTCGTTATAGAATGTCTTTTGTTTCCTTGACCTAGTGACATAAAAAGTAGATGAATATAAAGGATATGGTAAGGGGGGAGAAGAAATGCCATTTATTCAAGATAATATAAAATTTCTTGCTCTAACAATTTACAAAATTAATGATTTTTGACACTAATTCTAGTGCTAAAGAAATCCTTGAAGGGGTGATCAAAAAAAAAAAAGTGTCTGGTTGCTTAACTTAATCATCATTTATTACAAACACAAAGGTTCTGACTATGGTGGATAGACTTTTCTTTAATTCTACAAAATGACATAAATAATTGTCTCTCATATATCCCCACCACCAAAAGTGCTAGTCTGAACCAAAGTAATAAAGCTCAATACTAGCATATCTTACTATCACAGCAATTAAATAGATTTCTAAATTACTCTGTGTAATTTTTTTAATTTCTTAACTTTTTAAATTTTAAATTTAAACTAGCCAACATACAGTATTCATTAGTTTCAGATGTAGAGTTTAGTAATTCATCAGTTGCATATAATACCTAGTGCCAATCACATCACGAGCCCTCCTTAATGCCCTCCCTAATACCCAGTAGTTGCCCTCTCCCCCATCCACCTCCCCAAATAACTTTAAGTATATCATATTCTTTTGACATGCTTTGCTATAGTAGTAGTTACCAGCTTATAAACATTCCGTCCACAAATATTTATTTTTCTTAAAGATTTTATTTATTTATTTGACAGAGAGATCGCAAGTAGACAGAGAGGCAAGCATAGAGAGAGGGGGAAGCAGGCTCCCTGCTGAGAAGAGAGCCTGATATGGGGCTTGATCCAAGGAGCCTAAGACCATGACCCGAGCCGAAGGCAAAGGCTCAACCCCTTGAGCCACACTAGTGTCCCCACAAACATTTATTAAACACCTACAATATGTGTAAGACATATTGGTAGTCTTAACAGTGCATGGCTTACCTCTAATCCAGTACTTTTCATGCATTAAAAAAATGATTTATTCTCTTATCTGTCTTTTCAAATAGACTTATATTCTTTGAAAGCAAAATTACTGTCAGTAGAGTTCTTGCCAATAACAACTGCTCTGAGAAAAAGATACTTGAACAAAATTTTGAGAACCACTATTGGTAATTACAGTATTAGTAATAATTACAATATTTAGAAGGAAGAGGAAAAGCAGAAGGGGCAATATAAAGGGATCGCTAATCACCAGTATTCTATGTTTATTTTTCCATTTAATCTTATCATAACTCTACAAAGGAAAGGACATTATGGATCCCATTTTACACAATATAAAGTTAAGATGCAAATGTGTTAACATCAGGGTGTTAACTTGATCAAATCCCTCCAAGAAACAGAATTGAGTGGGTGGAGGGTGGTAGATAAAGGAGAGAGAGCCGTCTGCAACCCATCGTTATGCGGCATTGGATATGTGTATCTGGATCTTGGAAGCCAGGGGTCTGCACTGTAGACACATATTTAGGAGTCCCTGACTTATACAAGCAGTCAAATGCCTGAGCATGTATAAAGAGGACAACAAAGAAGAATAAGATGGGTTGAGTAGAATACTTAAAGAATACAGAAGGAAGACTATTATGAAAATAAACAAAGGAGGAAAATATGTCAAGAAAGAGTAATTAAAATGTTTATCAGAACTCCTGATTCTGCAGGAGAAATGAAGTAGGATGAGAAGGGAAAATGCACAATCATTTGGGAACTTGGGGTAGGGAAGTATTTCTAAAGTCAGAATTGAGCTTGTAATGGGGCAAGAGCCAAAGCTCAGAGCTCTGGAAAGAAACAAGGGATACATGCATCCCAATGTTTATAGCAGCCAAACTATGGAAAAAGCCCAAGTATCCAACAAATGATGAATGGATACAGAAGAGGTGGTATATACAAACAATGGAATATTACTCAGCCATAAAAAAAAGGAATGACCTTTTGCTATTTGCAATGATGTAGATGGAACTAGAGAGCATTTTGGTAAATATAAAAAGTCAGTCAGAAAAAGACAAATACCATATGATTTCACAAATACATGGAATTTCAGAAACAAAACAAATAAGCATATGGGGGAAAAGAGAGAGAGAGAGAGACAAACTAAGAAACAGACTCTTAACTATAGAGAACAAACTGATGGTTACCAGAGGGGAGGTGGGAAAGGGAATGGGTTAAATAGGCAGGAATTATGGAGGGCCCTTGTCATGAAGAGCACTGAGTGTTGTATAGAAGTGCTGAATTACTGGGGAGCCTGGGTGGATCAGTGGGTTGAGCCTCTGCCTTTGGCTCAGGTCATGATGCTCAGGGTCTGAGGTCGAGCCCCGCATTGGGCTCTCTGCTGGGCAGGGAGTCTGCTTCCCCCTCTCTCTCTGCCTGCTGCTATGCCTACTTGTGACTTCTCTTTGTCAAATAAATAAATAAAATATTTTTGTAAAAGAATTTATTTATTTATTTATTTGTCAGAGAGAGAGAGAGAGAGAGAGAACACAAGCAGGTACAGCTGCAGACAGAGGCAGAGAGAGAAGCAGGCTCTCCACTGAGCAAGGAGCCCGATGCGGGACTCGATCCCAGGACCCTGGGATCATGACCTGAGCCGAAGGCAGCAGCTTAACCAACTGAGCCACCCAGGCGTCCCAATAAAATATTTTTTAAGAAGTGAATTACTAAATTATGTCACCTGAAACTAATACACTGTATGTTAACTAACTGGAATTTAAATAAAATCTTCTAAAAAAAGTGACAACGGATACATGTAGTGAAAACTTTTGTCAACAAACTTGGTTATAAAAGAAAGAATATAGAAGTGAGGGCAATATAAGATAAAGGAAAAATATTTATGTTTTTAAGATAGAAGATACGTAAATATGTTTCTGAACTGAGGTTAACTGAGTAACTCCCAGTAACAAGTGAGATTTGAGATGGAGAAAGGAGGTGACTGGGCAGCCTGGGTGGCTCAGTCAACTAAGTGTCTGCCTTCAGCTAAGGTCATAATCTTAGGGTTGTGGGATTGAGCCCCAAGATCCACATCTGGCTCCCAGCTCAGTAGGAAGCCTGCTTCTCCCCGCCCTTCCCCCTACTCATGCTTTCTCTTTCTCTCTCTCTCTCAAGTAAATAAATAAAATCTTTAAAAAGAAAGAGAGAAAGAGAAAGGAGGTGTCTACTGTAGGAGGCTGGAGATCATGAGGTCCAGAGCAAAGATGGAGCTTCTTTGCTTCTTCTTTGCCACCTAGGAAAAGGTGGCAAAGAAGACCCTCTGAAATAAATGTGGGTGAGTTAAGCCATAATCTACATCATTAAGCAAAGATACTGGAAAAGAATATTTATACTTCATATTATAAACAACTAATCTCCCAATATATACAGGGTTCCTTGAGCTCCATTAAAGCATGACCAACAATCAATAAAAACAGGCATATGGTAAAAGTGCCAGTTCACTGGAAAGCAAATAAACCAGCATACAAGAGGATAGTTAATCTCACCCATAACAAGAGATATGCAAATGAAGATATACAGAAATATTTATTTTCACTCATCAGATTGTCACAAAATGCAGAAGTTTGGCAACTCTGAACATTTACATTACTGTCACAACCTTAGAGAAGGAAAATTTGCAATATATACATATTATAAATTCATTTACCCTTTGGACCAGCAATCCCACTTCTGGAAGTTTATCTCACCCTGAACTTAAGAAGAGCTTGGTCTTTCAGGATTCCTTTTTTTTTTTTTTTTTTTTTAAATATTTTGTTTCTTTTGCTTTTCAGATTCTCAACTTCTTGAACCTAAAAGTTCCATGTCACAAGCAGGAAAAAATATACAGTGGAAAAAAGACAGTCTCTTCAATAAATGGTGCTGGGAAAATTGGACAGCTATATGTAGAAGAATGAAACTCGACCATTCTCTCACACCGTACACAAAGATAAACTCGAAATGGATAAAAGACCTCAACGTGAGACAGGAATCCATTAGAATCCTAGAGGAGAACGTAGGTAGTAACCTCTTCGATATCAACCACAGCAACTTCTTTTAAGATATGTCTCTGAAGGCAAAGGAAACAAAAGTAAAAATGAACTTTTGGGACTTCATCAAAATCAAAAGCTTCTGCACAGCAAAGGAAACAATCAACAAAACAAAGAGGCAACCCACAGAATGGGAGAAGATATTCACAAATGACAGTACAGACAAAAGGTTGATATCCAGGATCTACAAAGTACTTCTTAAACTCAACACACACAAAACAGACAATCATGTCAAAAAATGGGCAGGAGACATGAACAGACACTTCTCCAATGAAGACATTCAAATGGCTATCAGACACATGAAAAAGTGTTCATCATCACTACCCGTCAGGGAAATTCAAATTAAAACCACACTGAGATACCATCTTACACCAGTTAGAATGGCCAAAATTAGCAAGACAGGAAACAATGTGTGTTGGGGAGGCTGTGGAGAAAGGGGAACACTCTTACACTATTGGTGGGAATGCGAGTTGGTGCAGCCACTTTGGAGAACAGTGTGGAGATTCCTTAAGAAATTAAAAATAGAGCTTCTCTATGACACTGCAATTGCACTACTGGGTATTTACCCCAAAGATACAGATGTAGTGAAAAGAAGGGCCATCTGTACCCCCAATGTTTATAGCAAAATGGCCGTGGTCACCAAACTGTGGAAAGAACCAAGATGCCCTTCAGTAGATGAATGGATAAGGAAGATGTGGTCCATATACACTATGGAGTATTATGCCTCCATCAGAAATGATGAATACCCAACTTTTGTATCAACATGGATGGGACTGGAAGAGATTGTGCTGAGTGAAATAAGTCAAGCAGAGAGAGTCAATTATCATATGGTTTCACTTATTTGTGGAGCATAACAAATAACATGGAGGACAAGGGGAGATGGAGAGGAGAAGGGAGTTGAGGGAAATTGGGAGGGGAGATGAACCATGAGAGACTATGGACTATGAAAAACAATCTGAGGGTTTTGAAGGGGCGGGGGTTGGAAGGTCGGGGGAGTCAGGTGATGGGTATTATGGAGGGCACGTATTGCATGGAGCACTAGGTGTGGTACATAAATAATGAATTTTGTTACACTGAAAAGAAATAAATTTTTAAAATAAATAAATAAATCCTCCAAAACAAAAAGTTCCATGTCACATAATTTGGTTTTTAATTAGAAGATGTTTATATTACTCACAAAATAACACAAATACAAGGTTATTTCTTACAACACTCTTTGTAATATAAAAGATTAGACTATATCAAGTATCCATCAATATTGGGCTGAGTAAATAGCTCGTGGTATGGACTATGTAGTTGTAAAAAAGAAATATATATGTATGTACATATACATAAACATATATATATAGTCTGTGTAGTGATATATTATCACAGCATGTGATACAGCGTACCCTAGAATAGATTTTAAATTTAAAAGAAACACGGTGCAGGACAATGAATATAGTAGCCTTCACTTGTGAAAGAAAAGGGGGGAAATAAGAATATATATTTATATTTACATGAAGAAATACAAGTCAGAAACTAAAAGCTAGTCCCTACCAAAAGGGGCAAGAAAGGGAAAAGATGAGAATGAGACTTCCCTGTGTATATCTTTTTATATCATTCTGACTTTTTAATAATTTAACCATGTTAGCTATTAGAAATAACGAAGAGTATTGAAAGAAAAATGAAATAAAATTTATTGTTTGCACTCCTAACCTTTTTTTTCATGATTAAATCAGCAAATGCTGCAGAAAAGCTGTTCCTAGCCATAATGCTCTGAAACATTTTGTCTCTATCAGATGTGAAGTACTCTGTATAATAAAATATCAAGCTTAGGAATGATTTTTTTAAATAAATTATAGCAGAGCCAATGTTTTCCACAATACTCTCATGCACTTACTATGCAATGTGCATTCTTGAATAAGAGAGAAATAGGAGTTATAACTGCTTGCTAAGAATTTGGAAGCGCGGTACAACAGTCCTGCCTTTTCGCACAGGGGATCTTTTCCAAGACCCTGGTAGGAGGCTTGAAATCAAGGGCAGTACCAAACGCTATATATATTATATTTTTACCCTGTACACACATACCTATGACAAAGTTTAATTTATAAGTTAGGCACTTTAAGAGATTAACAACAATGACTAATAATAAAATGGAACTAATGGGGCGCCTGGGTGGCTCAGTGAGTTAAGCCTCTGCCTTCGGCTCAGGTCATGATCCCAGGGTCCTGGGATTGAGTCCCGCATCGGGCTCTCTGCTCAGCCGGGAGCCTGCTCCCTCCTCTCTCTTTGCCTGCCTCTCTGCCTACTTGTGATCTCTGTCTGTCAAATAAATAAATCAAATATTTTTAAAAAAGAAAAAAAATCGAACTATTACAATATGCCTAAATTGAATTACGGTATCAGATAAAATTATAGATGGGATTAAAGTTTGTGGATCATCCATTATCATCTGTAATCAATACACGATTTAATATTCCCTTGAAAAACCTTCGAACTATTATAACAATATACTATAATAAAAGCTACGTGCATGGGGTCTCCCGCTTTCCAAATATATCTTATTGTTTTGGGCTTACCTTTCTTTTGAGGATGCGAGACCATAAAATCCCTAGAGGAGAGAATGAGGCCATGGGAATGACGTAGGCATAGAATGAGGCCATGGGAATGACGTAGGCATTGCGACGTAGAGTTAGGCTACTATTGACCTTCGGATGATTCGTCAGAAGGATCATCTGATTTCTTTTTTTTCTTTCTTTCTTTTCTTTTCTTTTTCTTTTTTTTTTTAAGATTTTATTTATCTATTTGAGAGAGAGACAGTGAGAGAGAGCATGAGCGAGGAGAAGGTCAGGGAGAGAAGCAGACTCCCTGTGGAGCTGGGAGCCTGATGCGGGACTCGATCCCGGGACTCCGGGATCATGACCTGAGCCGAAGGCAGTCGTCCAACCATCTGAGCCACCCAGGCGTCCCGATCATCTGATTTCTGACTGGGGGGGACCATTGACTTCAGGTAAATGAATCGCAAAGAGCGAAAATGCGGAGAGACTACTTTACTTTCCGTGGCAATTGGCTCCCGGGCACTTGCAGACGTGGCTCACGTGGGACTACGATGGTTACGTTTTATCACAGAGAAGCAACAAGTTTAGGGCATGCTGTTCTAGAGTTCAAATAAAAAAATGTTTAAACTGGACATCTCAAATTTGTTTGTATTACACTGTTAACAGCTGAGAGACCATTCCTGGGAATTTCTACCATCAAAACAGTAAGCGGAAAGGCTTACCATTACCCAGAACCCAAGAAAGACCCTAGTTGCCTAGTTCCCTTTGCTCAGGTTCTGAAATTCTTAGACCTAGCAGTCCAGCTCTTTGGAATTATATTTTTTCTTTGTAATGAGAAGGATATTTACATTTGAAACCATAAAATTCCCCAGGCCAGATAATTTTTTTTCACTCTCGTGTCCAAATAAATTCTGAGGGAGGGAAAAGATTATAATTTTTCATAGAAGTTATTTGTATACCAATCCCAAAGAATAAGTGCTTTCAAGTCCGCTGCATATAGCTCTCAGCTAGTGAAATTTCTGCAGCAGGCATTTTCCTCTAGAAAATGTAAAATAGATAAAACCTGTTGCAATGTGTTTGGCGGCTTGAATTCTAGACCATCTTAATTTTGAGCTATAAATTAGCTTAGCTCTGTACATTCAAAACCTAAAAGAAATTGAACTGTTGCAAATAAATAAATAAATAACTGTGAATTTACCTCTGACCCAATGGAAAAATTGACGTACAGCCCCAGTTCTGATATGGTTCCTTAATCAGTAAAATTAAGGAATTGGAATTATATTGCATCTGTAGCTCTCTCTACCTTAAACATTCTGATTCCCTTTCCTCTTGGCTGCGCTAGGAAACAAAGCTGCATTTTCAGGTGCTCCTTACTCTGAGACCAACATCTCAAATCACACTAGTCACTGAAACAGACAAGAAAATCTAAGGCTTAAACTGTACTTTCTGCCAAGAAAAATTTTCAGAAACATATTCTTGAATGTATGGGAGCCCTCCACAATGCAGAGCTCTGAGAGATGAGAATCTTTTGTTCCAGCACTTCCTGAAATTCAGAAGCATTATCATTGTTTCATAGCTCAACTGAGGAAGATAAGGTTTCTTTCCACAATCTAAGTTGAGAAATATCATATAAAAAAAATAAAATCGAAATAGTCTAACAGTGTTCCTCTAAGGTGGTCTGCAACTTTTGCCCTACCTTAACTGATTATTGAAAAATCTGAAAAAACACAGCTGGAAGAAAATAGGTTTTATCTCTTTATTAACTTGAGGTGTTTCTTCCAGGAAAGAGAGATTGTTGGCAGAAAATAATGAAAACACAAGGGCTTGTGCTGTATGCTAGAAGAACTGCTCCTGAGACGATAAAGGTGAAATGCAGATAAGGAAAGTCAAGATGCAGCCTATTTGCTTTTTTTTTTTTTTTTAAAGAAAATTGTGTTTCCATTCCATTCCTATCCATCCTGGCTATGAAGTAACTGTCAACCCAGAGATCTAGAAGCTCCAGTGAAATAATGTAGACTTAATTACTTTGGTACCCTTTAGGTATCTAATGCATGCTGTAGGTGATTTCTCTGTCATTTTATCACTGGGAGATACAAAATAATAAGTCCATCTTCAAAAGACGTGGCCTTAACAGGACTAATATTTTTACTTTTCATAACCAGATACTGGAGTAAAGGAAATTGCTAACTATAACTTAAAGCCGAAATGTGCATAAATTTTAGTCACTGTAAGAACTAAATCAATTGTGGTGTTTCTATCAATGATGCATTTTAATAGAGCCAAATTTACCTGAAATAGGAACCTTATAATAGTCACACGGTTAAAGGAAAAGGAAAATTTCTTGGTACATCTCTGTGCCATGTGGTTCACTGAAACCACAATTTTAAATATTTCACCTATTTTGAGACATATTTTATCACATTTAAACATTTAAACATTTATCAAATCAAAACGCATCCTTCCAGGGTGCCAGGGTGGCTCCATCATTTCAATGGCCAGCTCTTGATTTCAGCCCAGGTCATAATGTTAGGGTCCTGACTTGTCTGCTTGTGGATTCTCTCTCTTCTCTCCCTCTGCCCCTCCCTCCATGCACTCACATGTTCTCTCTCTCTCTCTCTATGAATCAATAAATAACTCTTCTTTTTTTTAAATTTTATTTATTTATCAGAGAGAGAGAGAAGGGGAGAGAGTGAGCACAGGCAGACAGAATGGCAGGCAGAGGCAGAGGGAGAAGCAGGCTCCCCACTGAGCAAGGAGCCCGATGTGGGACTCGATCCCAGGACGCTGGGATCATGACCTGAGCCGAAGGCAGCTGCTTAACCAACTGAGCCACCCAGGCGTCCCAATAAATAAATCTTCTTAAAAATACACCTCACATTAAGGAGTAAATCAATTTAATTGGCAGTGTTTTCTTTTTTTCTTTCTCAATGGTACGTAAAATAACACCACAACTCTGTGATCATGGAAAAATGGTAAATTACTGATTCTTTTGTTGTCTCATATGGTAAGAGCCATTCATAAGAAAGCATTACTTATTTAACATAAATAAAGCATTAAGTCAGCATATGTTTTCTCCAGGCACCAAGGGATGCTAATGGCAAAGCACACAGTAAAGACCATAATATTATCCTGTAGTAAGCTGAATAATGTCTTCCAAAGATAGCCACATCCGGGACCCCAGAATCTTTAACTATGACAAGAGGTATTTTGCAGATGTGATTACATTAAGGCCCTTGAGACAGGGAGGTTATCTTGGATTATCTGGGTGGGCCTAATATCATCCTAAGAGTCCTTATAATGGGGAGCCAGGAGGATCACAGGGAAAGATTTAAGAACAAAAGAAAAGGTTGCAGTGATATAATTTAAAGAATGAGGAAGGGACCAGGAGCCAAGGGATGAAAGGATCATTTAGAAGCTGGAAAAGGTAAGGAAACAGATTTTTCTCTAAAGCCTTCAGAAGGTATGTAGCTCTGTGGACGCCTTGATTTTAGGCTCTAAGATTTTAGATTTCTGACTTCCACAACCATAAGGTGAGTTAACTCATGTTGTTTTAAGCCTGCAAGTTTGTGTGATTTTTTTTTTACAGCAGCAATAGGAAACTAATACAATCCTCCTAAGAAACATGTTTTGAAAAGTACAAAATATTTTTTACACTCCTGGTTGGTTTCCAGATATATACACATATTGGTAATTCCATTCTTGTTTTACAAAAAGATGCAGAGCTAAAAAAAAAAAAAAAAAATGGAACAATAGATGGATAGAAGGATGGGTAGAGTAGTAGGTATGTAACAAAGCAAAAATAGCAATGTGGTAATTATAGAATCAATGAAGTAGGTATACAGGTGTTTGCTGCATACTTTTCCTTTCAACATCCTATATATTTTTTAACATTTTGTAATAAAATATTAGGAAGGTGAAATGATACACATGTGACAGCATTAAAATAGAGATGATGCCATTCTTTAAGAGAAAAAATAAGTTTTTAGCCAAGTGACTCTCTGAAAATATAAGCCCTTGCATGGCTTGCACTGGGTAATTAGGTTGAATTACAATTTTTGTATTAGTCCTAATTTTCATTTATGGATACACACACACACACAGTAGAAAACGTCAATGGAAAACTGGTTCTTTTTCTTCATCAGGAGTAATTTTTATTAGAGAATGACTTAAAAAACAGAAAAAAAAGTCACATGGATCATTTCACAATAAGTACTGAAGGATACGCTTGTTAGCAATCCTATGTCAGCAAAAGAATTATAAAACAGCCTTAATATTTCCCAGTCCTCAGAAAAAAACGAGAAGTAGAAATGTGCCTTTAACTCTCTTCAACCACTCCACCTGTCCCGACTCTCTTGACATCTCCCTCTCACTCTCTCTACAACGGGATTCGCTCCAGATCAGTTGGAAAATAAACACCCAGGTTGTTCTTTATCAAGATGGTTTTGTTTTAGCAGCCTTCCCTCAAAAATTTTAGTGTCTTTAGTGCCTACAGTGAAGGAATAAATAATGGCAGAGTCCCAAGTCCTGTGACATGCCACAGAGTATCTGTGAATCTCCGTAAGATGAAGCTGGGCTCGCTTCCAAAATCAGTTCCCAAGGTTAACCCTATAACCTATACATGGTGAACAGCTCCTGCTACCTGGTTAATAAGAGAAATCACGTAGCAACTGTAAAGTAGACTGTTGTTCTCTGATTATTCCCTTATCTTTGGATTCACAGTTATGCTCATAGCCCATAGCACTGCTTCTGAAATCTTAGGAAAAGTCAAACACCATTAAAAAGAATAATAACATATAAAACTTTTAGCTCACCTTTAAATGCCATGACGGGTTTTCATTATCACATTTACATCTCAATTGGTTAATTGTATTTAATTTTTTTCATATTCCTGCTACTTGTTTCATTATATCTATTATCCTTTTAAAATTGCCTGTAACCTACAGTAGAGGATCTTCAAAAATGAGCCAATTAAACAAAGGCACAGACCATTAAGTTACTTAATTGTTTGTTCAATGGACTTTTCCAGTTTACTTTAGATTATCCTATTTTAAAAATTCACTTAGATGTGCTGCCAACATGGAACGTGCTCGGCTTGATCTCAAGTGGGAACCATACTGTTATTTTACCTCCTCGACATCATCCTTGATTACCATTGATAACATTTTTCTCCTTTTAGGTTTTAAACTGAGCTCCTCTAGGAAAGCCTCTCTTCTATCTTCACCTTCTTTGTTAGTAATGTAAAGAATAGAGTCTTCTCTCTTTCTCTTTCTCTCTCTCTTTCTTTTTAATTGCATTGGATTAGATTCCTCAGCTGGGCCCCAAGTGCTACTCAGCAATTCTTTTATTTAACTCTAATTGATTCCCTATTGCACTTGCCACAGCAACTGTTTGAAAATGCATCTCAAGGCTCCTGACCCACACCTGTCATCCTTACTCTCCGTAAATAATTTTGCCATCTACCTAAATCAAAAAGACGACCAAAGCCCTCTGAAGGAAATTCCTATTCTGGTATATATCCATCATTTGAAATTTTCTTGGAAACTTATTTTTTTCTGATTCCTCCATAATCTGAAGGCAAGGATGTCATTTCCTTCCAAGAATAAATCTTCCTCTACCTAGAAAAAAAATGCTGCTTCACCTGTAATATTTACCCTGTACAAGCAAGTAGATTCCGCCCCCCCCCAGCTTTGCACCCCATAGCACACCAGAAACAATGTTGGATTTTTTTGTTCGTTTTTGTTTTTGTTTTGTTTTGGGAGAGAGAGACTGAGCTGCGGAGGGGCAGAGGAACAGGGAGAGAGAGAACCTTCAGCAGGCTCCATGGCCTGTGCAAAGCCCAGGGCAGAGCCTGAGGCGGGGGCTGGATCCCACCTCCTTGAGATCATGACCTGAACCAAAATCAAGAGTCAGAAGCTTAACCAGCTAAGCCACCCAGGCGCCCTAAGGCTGAAATATTTAAACCTGACTTTACTGAAGGCTAGGGAGTAATGAGAGAGAAAAAATTCCAAAGAAGTATGTGTAGCTGGATGATCTGATTTGCAATACAACTGACTCATCCCCAGTTTATGACCCACTCCAGGGTGCCATCTTCTTGGCTTCTCAACTGCCTACATGGAAAATAACAGCATGCTGGAGCGTGCATCTAGACAGCTGACCTCCTCAGGAAAAAGCCAAGACACTGGGATGCAAGGAGTGAAAAGCATTTCTTTTCTTGACTTTCTGGGGGCCACCGTCAGAGTATTCTTTTCTTTTCTTCTTAGGATGGACATTAAGAGTGTCCACTGTACCGTGACAATAACTACGCATTCTAGCTACATGAATTTTTTTCTCAAGTTCTGTAAATACCTTCCCTAACCCGATTTATAGTCTCTCTTTTTCCTTGAGTGTATTTTTCTGCTTTCCCTTCTGTGAATTATCTACCCATTCCTTAACACAATACCAACTTTGATTTCCTCTGCGTGATCTTCCCAGGATCTCCTTGTATTTTATTTGCATGTATTTGTTTTTCCTCTAATATAGATGAACCTTGGCCCATAGGGTATTTGTAAGTTGTGTATTTGGCTGTCCTTTCACTGGACTGAACTCTCAGATAATAAAGAATCTACCTTTTTCATAATAATATCAAGAATTTCACATAACTTATTATTAGAATTTAGATTTACTTTCTTAGTGCCTTTAGGCTGCTTTAACAAAAATGCTATAGACTGGGTAGCTTATAAAACAATAGAAAGGTATATCTACAGATCTGAAGGATGGAAAGTTCAAAATCAAAAGGCCATCAGATTCTGTGTCTGTGAGAATTTGCTTCACTATTTATGGACAGCTGTTTTCTCTCTGTATCTTCACCTGCAGGAAGGAGCAAAGGAGCTCTCTGAGGTTTCTTTTTATAAGGGTTTTTATAAGGTTTATTTTATAATCCCATCAGTACCCTCATGATCTAATCGCCTTCCAAAGGTTCCTATCTCCAAATACCATCAAAATAGGGATTATGTTTCAACATACGAATTTTTGAAGGACACAGTTAGTCTTTGGCATTCTGGTCACCTGTGTATCAGATGGGCTGCTGAGCACTGTCAAAGCATTATCTCATTTAATCTTTACCACAACCTTAAGAAATAGGTTGTCTTATTAGCGCCATTCTACAAATGAGTAATAGGGGAAGAGAGGTTCGATAACTTGCCCAAATTCCCACAGATATAAGGACTAAGCCAGGCTTTATGGGTAAGCATTTAACTCCGGGGATCTTGCTCTTGCCTCTTACTGGACCCCCACAACAATCCCTTTCACTTATAAGCACTCCATAAATGCTGGTTGATTTTAGTATTGAACTGGTCTTCCATTTAAAGCAAGATAAGCTTTGGCTCTCAACTGTATTACGTGAGAGAGAAAGAATTGGACTTTGAAGTGTGTCAACAAGCATGCTGCAAATCAGACCTCAACTCACACAATTTACAGGAAAAGGTATGAGTTGGGTTCATTTGCAATATCCACATGAGGGTTTTTGGCTCTTAATTTAAAAAGGTTTCATGGGAAAATAGTAAAAGCCAAGAAACCACGTGAAGCCACTTACATTTTTTTTATACACATATTCTCACACAACTAAGTTATGTTACCAAGCCTGATTAAACAGACTGTGACCATAACATGTCACCATGTTATTTAACCCATACCTTTGAAATGAATCATCTCTAATGTGGCATTCTTGATGAATGCCTTACTCTCTTGGCTAATACAAAATAAATTATTTTTCTTAATAAAAGATGATCCAGATTTTTGATGGAGAATATGTAAGACAAGTTGCACCCAGGCAGGAACAATTTGCTGATGAAACTCTCAGCATCTTTGAGCATAGAGATTCCAGGGCCAACTGGATTTTTTGTTTAAGTGAAAGCATTTCTCTTTCTCAACTAACTAGGGAAGTGAGAGTGTAATATGAAGACAATTGCTATCAAGTCCATCCATCTAAATTAAGCTTATGAGACTAAAATATAAATATATATAAACAAGAAGCAGTAAAGCATTTTATTGGATGGGATATTATAATTCATAATCAAATATTTTAAAAATAACTTCTCATATCCCAATTGTTTCCATGTAATTGTTTTTGTTTTCCTCTGAGAGCACTTTAATGCAAAACTGAAATTGTGAATACTACTATATTAGCTGCTGCCCAGAAAAAAGATTTGCTCTGACTTATGGTAGATACAAGAGATGAGAAGTATTATATCTTCTTCTTTAGCTCATTTCAACACCACTCAACTTTTTCTGTTGTGCCTTACTTGTGCAGATGCAAAAATACAATACTATGTAGAAATCCTAAACACTGCTTTTGAATTCATATAGTTTGTATTTTATTGACTTCTAAAAATCAGTTTGTTCCTCTCCTTAATATTAGTAGCTCAGCACATTAATTTAAGAGAACTGTGTCCTGATGGATAGAGATTCTGGATCCCAGCAGGATTTTCTTTCTTCTAGAAACATTGAAATGTGGATGAGCTATTGTGATTGGGGGATGGGATGGTCCAAGGGAGAATGTAGGGCGAGGGGAAGGGATTTCCAGAAAAAAAAAAAAAAATCATGAAGCGTTCTTAAGCCTGCAGAAATTTATGAGATAATTTTCATCCTTAAAAGAGATCTTTGAAGATTTCCATGCTTCCTTGTTGCCAGCAGTGTCTTCTGTTGAAATAAGATAATTTCTGTAATTGAGTACCTCCAAAAAACAAGAGAAAAAAAAAATAGAGAGGTTGGCACATTTTTTTTAAGATACCAAATTAAACAGAATGATAGCCTGAATTAAGGACAGAGAAAAGTAGCAAGCTTTGCATATACCATGGCCTCAGAGATCCCTGCATGTATTCAGCTAGATGGGTTAGATGGAGACAGTTTATATGCTTACAACAAATATCTGTGTGCAACGGTTACATAAAGCATGATAAAGGTAATCAGAGTTTACTGATGAAACACCTAAGGCTGCAGAACTTCTTTTAAAAATTTCTAAGTTAGAAGTAACTTGTCAGTTACACAAAGAACAGCGCATGGATCCAAAAATATTCCAATTTTTCATAGAATGAACAATGTCTACTTTCGTCTGAGGAAACAACAAAGTTGAAGGAACAAAAGGCAGGGCAGGGCATGGAATGATGATGTTGCTAACTAGTTTCATGAAATAAAAAGTTTTAAACTAATATTAGACATATATGTATTTATATTTATATATGCACATATAAATATTATATTTATATATAAATATGTATTTGTAATATGATATATATTATTTATATATAAACATAAGTATTATATTTATATGTATGTATATAAATATATTTCACAGATTTCATTATTCAAACTTCCTCACATGGTACAATTTCCTTTAAAAATGTGTTTTTGTGGGACGCCTGGGTGGCTCAGTTGGTTAAGCAGCTGCCTTCGGCTCAGGTCATGATCCCAGAGTCCTGGGATGGAGCCGGCATCGGGCTTCTTGCTCCGCAGGGAGCCTGCTTCTCCCTCTGACTCTGCCTGCCTCTCTGCCTGTGCTCGCTCTTGCTCTCTCTCTCTCTCTGACAAATAAATAAATAAAATCTTAAAAAAAAAAATGTGTTTTTGTTGAGGGGTGCCTGGGTGGCTAAGTTCAGCTTCTGCTTTGGCTGAGGTTGTGATCCCAGGGTCCCACACCTGGCTCCCTACTGGTGGGAGGGATGTCTGGTCCTCCCTCTCCCTCTGCCCCCATCCCACCCACCCCCAATCACGCTCTCTCTGTCTCTCTCTCAAATAAAAAAATAATATCTTATTTTTAAAAAATGTGTTTTTGTTGAGTTTATTATTCAGATTTATATCCCCATGGGATTTAAGCAAAGGCTGAGAAACCTTTATTAATGCCTAAAATATGGTTTATCTTCCTGCAGTGACATGAATGACCAAAAAAAAAAAAGAACCAGATATTGCATTTTTCATCAAATATTGAAATAGAGATTATCTAGTAAATGCAATTTTTTTCCCGGGCGCTTATGGGCAGTGATTTATATGCATGTGACAGCTATTCGAGCATCCTTCAACATGTGTGTGTTTCTGTGTATATTTTAAACAAAAATGCTGTCCCACTTTCAATGTCCTGGGCCTCAGGCAAACTGACCAGAGCTCCTCTAACACTAGGCATTACTCAGCAGGCCATGAAAGGCCATGTAAAACATGGTGATTTGACAATCAGAAAGCAGATATCCATGACCACATACTCTTGTTTCCCCTTCTCCTGCTCTCTGTGGTGTTCTTATATGTCATTCATGTAAAAATTTTAGGCTTATTCTTCCAGAAATTCCACAGGTTTTTAATCATCTACCTATCCAATAGTGTACACCTGCTCACCTACTTTCTCACAAAGAAGAGTCTGGCTTCTGCCTCTCATGAGCCTGTCACCTTGACAACCTTCTGTGCTTCCCCTGTTTCTTCCCAGTTATGTTTAAATTCCCAGCTGCCCAATATAGTGTGAGAGATGACAGTATTTCATGTTGTATGAATTTCAGTGCAGTCCTAGTGAGAATATAAAAACAAGAGGATATGGGTTAAAGCAGCAGTTCCCAAAGATTTGGGGCTTTGTATCCCGCCATACCCTAAAAACTGTTGAGGATCCCAAAGAGCTTTTTGATTCTGTGAATAATAGCTACTGATATTTCTTGTATTAGAAAGTAAAACTGAGAAATTTTTTTTTTAAAGATTTTATTTATTTATTTGACAGGCAGAGATCACAAGTAGGCAGAGCGGCAGGCAGAGAGAGAGGAAGAAGCAGGCTCCCTGCTGAGCAGAGAGCCCGGTGTGGGGCTTGATCCCAGGACCCTGGGATCATGACCTGAGCCGAAGGCAGCGGCTTTAACCCACTGAGCCACCCAGGCGCCCCAAAACTGAGAAATCTTTTAAAAATTTATTAATTGATTTAAAAAATAACCGTTGTAAACCCAGTGCATGCTAACTTTAGTAAGATATTTATGAAAAGGATACCCTGCATTTTCCACAGTGAAAGAAATTCAGTGAGAAGAATGCCATTATTCGCATTTTGGCAGAACTGTTTAACGCCTGATTTAATAGCCAAAATCACCTGCTTCTGCAGTTAATTGCTTGTGGTATCACACGTCATACCCATTCTGGAAAACACTCTCTGCTGATGAATGAAAGTGATGAAGGAGAATGTTGTCTTGCAATTTAGCCTCACTGTGGGTTCTTTCATACTTTGTGTGGCGTAACTGTGAAAACATCTCAGCATACCTCAGCCATCCCTGGATTTCACTGTAGGAATTTCTGGAATAAAGGACCCTGAAAAAGAAACTGTTCACCTCCTAAAGGTGGATAAAGAACAGAATCCTTCTGACGTAAAAATAATTTCAGCAGCTCTTCAATGATACTTAAATCATCTCCAATATAATGTAAATATAAACCAAAAAATAGGTGGAAACTTCATTGCAAACGCTTAGTTTGGACAACTGTTAAATTAAAATGTAAAATTATGAAGTTAATATAAACCAAAAAATTCAAATTATTATTATTATTTTTTTAAGATTTTGTTTATTTGGGACACCTAGGTGACTCAGTAGGTTAAAGCCTCTGCCTTCGGGTCAGGTCATGATCCCAGGGGCCTGGGATGGAGCCCCGCATCAGGCTCTCTGCTCTGCGGGGAGCCTGCTTCCCTCTCTCTCTGCCTGCCTCTCTGCCTACTTGTGATCTCTTTCACTCCGTCAAATAAATAAATAAAATCTCTTATTTTTAAGATTTTATTTATTTGACAGACAGAGATCTAGTTGGCAGGGGAGAGAGTCCGATGCGGGTCTCGGACCCGGGACCCTGGGATCATGACCTGACCCAAAGGCAGAGGCTTAACCCACTGAGCAATCCAGGCACCCCCCCAAAATTCAAATTCTTAGCACTAAATTTGCTGAGACAAAAAAATCCCCCCTTCCATCATGAATATATTACTGTTCTAGCAGTAAGGCTTGTGCACAAGTGTGTACTATCGCGCGCCATGTGTAACACATTCCTCTCTCTTTCTCATTGGAACCAGGTGCACAAAATTGGATAAATCATCATCTGTAGTTCAGAGCACATTCTCATCATTGATCCGTGCATAGTCCTCTTTTATTTAGTTAGCCATTTATGTTTTACAATGTGACACACAACAGTAAACCCCTTACCCAAAATAAAACTTAGGATTCCAACAGTTTACTCTGATGGTACAACCTTCTATTCTATTCCTTAGGCTCCTTTTAATTGTAGTAACCTTAATTCAAAATTCTGTATTTATGATCATCTTCATATATTTCCAAAAAGTACCTATTTTATTTTTGATAGATTTTAATTTCACAGAAGGCCAAATATGACATGTATATCATATTTGAACACTTATTTTTTCCTTTAGTCTTATATTGCTAAATCCATCCATATTATACTGCTGCATGGTGCTATACTTTATTCATTTTAACTACTGTATAATATTCTATTGTGTGAATTTTGTAGCAGTTTATACACCCACTTTTATATTGGTGAATATTGGGTTATTTCCTGTATCTTCACTATTAAGAACAATACTACTTGGAACATTCTTATTCATACCTCCTACTGCTCTTCACTTGGCTCTAAAACATTATTTATGTAACAAAGAATAGAACATTATTGAGCATTTACTATAAGGGAGACAATATTCTAAGATATCAACTTCTTCAATATTCACACCAACCTTATGAGATTGGTAATATCATTTTCTCTATTTTATAGACAAGGACACTAGCAACTAAAGGTTAGAATACATTATAAGAGATATTGCCAGGATTCAAACCCAGCCAGTTGGGTTCCAAAGCATGTTCTTTAATTACAAACACCAATTAATTCTTTTTCTTTAACTCACAAAAATAACTTGTGACAAACTAAAGCAATGAAATTGCATGGCAGTCCTCAATTAATAAAGGGGTCATCCCGATAGACCAGAAATTTTTTACATCAATTATTTTAAGTTAGAACTGAAATGAAAATGAACATTTTAAAATTTGTACATAGTTTTCTGGACATTCTGAAAATATGTCTGTAGACCCTAGTTTGACAAAAATGTTGTCGAGTAATAACTGGTTGAACCTTGTCAATAATCTAGGACTTAACTCAAATTTATTGTAAGTGGTAGAACTGCAACTGAAAGTGGACAACAATAAGATAATTCGTTGGCTCACAAATTTGGGCAGGATGAGGAATAGTCAGATTAAAAAAAAAAGAAGAAATGTTGCAAGAGAAACAGACAAATCTGCAGCAATAGTTGCAGACTTCAATACCCTTTCAACAATGAGTAGAATAAGTAAATAAATAAGTAAATTTAAAAAAAAATCAGCACGAATACATGAATAAGGACGAATTCAACTGTGTAATCAGCCAAAAGGATCTAATCAACAGGTATAAAATACACAATACAACAACTCTTCATATTAAAATCAACTGGTCTATCTTGACTTTTAAATTAATATTTTACTGAAGAATGACTTAATAACATCATGGACAGTCATTTGAAAAATGTTGGTTTACTGAGCTATCCAAATCTTCCAAATGTTGATACATTTCATTGTGCAACAGGAAAAAAATGCATTTGTTAATATCATCACTGACCTTTAAGTAAAGTCTTTAAGTGCTGGCAAATACAGTTTTTGAAAATTCTAATTTTCCTTCAAATTTTGTTATTTATTACTGGCAGCAAATAGAGCTACTTACTTTCCTTGAAATCACAGGCCCACATTGTTCATTTTCAGGAAAATATTTGCCAAATACCTGTGTAAGTAGTTATGCTTTCTCTGCTAGTAATTTTTTTCAAGTAAAAATGGTGTTGCATGGAAAATACAGCAATTTCAGCTCAGAACTGGCACAAGTGCCTTTCCTCATGACAATAGTATCTGAGTATGCAGAAGTGCTTCATGAGTACTTTGAATTTGGTCACATAGAACACAAAAAAAGTGGGTATTTAAATATCAAATGTAATGAAGCTATTTTTAGGGACCCCTGGGTGGCTCAGTTGGTTGAGTGGCTGCCTTCGGCTCGGGTCATGATTCCAGGGTCCTGGGATTGAGCCCCGCATCGGGCTCCCTGCTCAGCGGAGGGCCTGCTGCTTTGCTTGCTTCTCTCAGTCAAATAAATAAATAAAATCTTTTAAAATAATAAAAAATAAAAAAATAAAGTTATTTTTACTGCTGTATCTATGGCATTCTTTAGTAAATATGGCATTTACATTTTTGTAATATGAGTGTATGGCTATAAAAAAAGCCAATAATTATTAATATAATTCGGTGCCTTTATTCATATTAAGGCACCAGCAATTTTACCTATGATTTCTTCTGTGCCATCACTACAGATGGCAACACAGTGAAAAGGGCAAATAATATCTTAATATTATTTTTAGTTTTCACTTCATGGAGCATGTGAATGAGTAAGAGACCTCCAAGATTCTGGGGACCACATTTTTAACAGCCACTGCTTTGTTAGAACAGATCTTTTCTTTTTTAGTTCAACTAGTATTTCCAGGCTTCTAGAACAGAAGCTAGCACATAGTAGGTAGTCAATAAGTATTTGTTGGATAAAGAATGAATGGATGGGGATGCCTGGGTGGTTCAGTTGGTTAAGTGTCTGCCCTCAGCTCAGGTCATGATCCCGGAGTCCTGGGATTGAGCCCCTCATGGTGCTTCCTGTTCAGTGGAGCGCCTGCTTCTCTCTCTCCCTCTGCCTCTACCCCAGTTTGTGTTCTCTTGCTCACTTTCTCTCTCTCTCAAATAAATAAATAAAATCTTTAAAAAAAGTGAATGGGTAAATGAATTATTCCTGTGGACACTTGGTTGAAGTTTCTTTACCACTGTAGAAATATACAAAGTCCGATAATTTGTCTATGAATTAACTAATTTACCTTTTTATATAGTGTCTGAACCCTGAAAGAAGAAAGAAAAAAGAAACTGTTCTAGTTTGAAGTCTAGTATATAAAGTCAGATGCAGATAAAAGAGTTTATATAATACAGGTACAAAACAGATATATCCACAAGGCAGTATAGAAATGATGGTTTTTTGGGCATCTGGGTGGCTCAGTCTTTAAGCAGCTGCCTTTGGCTCAGGTCATGACCCCAGGGTCCTGGGATTGAGCCCCACAACCAGCTCTCTGCTCAGCGGGAAGCCTGCTTTATCCTCTCCCACCACCACCCCCACTCCCGCTTGTGTTCTCTTTCTTGCTCTGTGTGTGTGTGTGTGTGTGTATGTTAAATAAATAAATACAATCATATATATATATGAGAAAGGAAATGGTTGTTTTTTTCTTAACTCAAACTTCCATGCAAATCCAAAATGAGACGGCAAAAACACTTTCATATGAAGATGAATCAGATGATAACTTCATTATAAAAAAATATGGGCTTTATGGTTATTTTACAAGAATCTGTTGAACCAGATTATCCCAGGGGAGAAAGAAAAAGGATGTCCATAACAATATTCCTTTGGCATGATTACTGAAACATCCAATACAATTATTATGATTATCTTTATTTTTGTTATAGATTAAATGCCAGTAGACAACTACCTGCATTAGATTTTATTCTTTAATAAATTTTGTTCACATTTTTACTATAAAACATGCCACTTCTACACCTAAAACATAAGAAAGAGAGCCAGTTACATAAAGTAGCTATAAAAATAAAAAGCAAGATTCAAAATCATCTCCTTGAATAGCCATCTACCATTCACAGGCAGCAGTATATGGTCAAGAACTTGAGGTTAGAAGGAATAAAATCAGAGTTGGAATCACAGCACCATTCTTTTCCAGCCCTCTAAGTCCGTGGGTGAGTTTTTAAAATCTAATCCTGAGTTCCCTCATGTATAGAAGGGAAATAACAAAATTAATTTCATTTCAAATTTTCGTATCCAATGAAGTAATGGATATGAAAGTGGCTTACAAATTTTAAGGAAAAGTCAATTGGTAATAATATGTATTATCATTTTTCCAACTCAAATTAAGTGTGGCTATACCTAACCAATCTTCTTAGGTCGTGACAATATTGGAAAAGAAAAAAGGTTTTAATGATGAATGTTAACCTAAAGGAAAATCCCTCTTATTTTTGATAATAAAGAATACTGGCAATTTAAGTAATCATTTCCCGTCTCCAAACTGATGAGCTCTAAATCATGCATGTTCTAAGGCTTCCAATCAAAATAGGAAAAGAGAATTATAATAGTCATGAAGGCAGATGAGGAAAGGATTAATTGCCATTTACAAGCCCTGGAAAAAAACACCTACTGGACATTTAATAACTAGCTACTGAATATGACCACATTAATGTGAGATATTTTATTCTCCCTTTAAAATATCCTTTGCATGTAAACTATATCTATCATGTAGTCAATTATCTTCCACAGCATGAGATCATTCCTAACATGCTCATGAGAGTAATAACATTGTATAGTGTTTGTTTGAAAGTAATAGGTACACTAGAATAGTCTACCATACGAACATACCTTTAATGTCCCAGTGTTAAAAAGGATCTTGAAGATTGTGAATTAGCAGTAGTGTATGAATGCTCCAAATGTGGTACTGATGCAATTACTTAGAATGTTAAATGCACTGGGAAATCTTAGCTTTTATTTTATTTTCCTTACAAATGCAGGAGAATAAAGCTATAGGGATCATTTCTTGCCTTAGTTTAAGCACCCCTGTGGAGAGGATCCAAGCATGATATTTCCTTTGAAGTGAATGGAATATCCACCCTTAGATCAGCTCTGAGGATATAAAGAAGAGAACAAGAAGCTGGCTGAATGAAAACTGACATTAGCATTTAAATAAGGCTAGGCTTAAAAGAAAATTTATGCATCAAAAATTACTAAGATTTGAAAACTAAGAGTTTTCCTGTAATCCTAGGTCAAACTACCTTACATTAGAAATAGGTCTTTCTTGGGGCGCCTGGGTGGCTCAGTGGGTTAAGCCGCTGCCTTCGGCTCAGGTCATGATCCCAGGGTCCTGGGATCGAGTCCCGCATCAGGCTCTCTGCTCAGCAGGGAGCCTGCTTCCTTCTCTCTCTCTCTGCCTGCCTCTCAGTGTACTTGTAATTTCTCTCTGTCAAATAAATAAATAAAATCTTTAAAAAAAAAAAAAAAAAAAGAAATAGGTCTTTCTTAAGTCTAACACAAAGAAAATAGCAATAGAAAATGTTCAAGAAGCTTAAAGGTTAGGTCAGATATAGGGGATGTATAGCATATTGAAATATCCCGGATGCCAAGTATTCCTGTTGTGGATACACATAAAAACCTGGCAACATTCATGGATTGTATGTGTCCCAAATCCCCATTTCCATTCTTTATTTAATACTAGTAGACTGGAAAAGAATAGAACAAAATACAATAAATAAATAACCACCATGAAACACTATTCCAGTTAAGCATTTAAGCATAAACCTTGCTGCTGTGAGTAAATACAGCATAGGAAATATAATCTTCTTTGAATGCAAAATGTATCTGCCATCTATACAACCAAAATAGAAACCCAAATCAGTTATTTCAGCAGTATCCATCATCTGTCAATCAAGAACTAGGATTTAAATAACACCAGTGTTTTTGGTGTGTTCAGCTGATTTTGTCATGGTTCCTGATTTTGATGTTTATACATAAAAAGATAGCTAACTATATAAGGCAATATATGTTAAGCACTAAAAATTCTTTGAAAGAAGAGGATCACAGATGGTCTGGAAAGGCTTCCTAAACAGTTCTTGACAGATGAAGAGCATTCACCTCAGCAGGGTGGAGTGTTGGGGTCCCATACGTAGAAGGAGGTACTGGAGAAAAAACTTGGAAACAGGCAGGAAGAGTGAGTTTGAAGAGGGGAAAAAGACCAAAGGGACTAGTGAAAAGGCTCCTGTCAGAGCCCAGTGAGAGATAAAGGAAAAGAAGTTTGGGAACAGAATGAAGAGATCTCTCTGTCCAGATCTCTCAGGACAAGCAACAGACCTAAAGAATCATGACTGGAGGGGCGCCTGGGTGGCTCAGTGGGTTAAGCCTCTGCTTTTGGCTCAAGTCATGATCTCAGGGTCCTGGGATCAAGCCCCCGCATCGGGCTCTCTGCTCAGCAGGGAGCCTGCTTCCTCCTCTCTTTCTCTGCCTGCCTCTCTGCCTACTGTGATCTCCATCTCTGTCAAATAAATAAATAAAATCATTAAAAAAAAAAAAAAGAATCATGACTGGAAGGGCAGAGTGGTGTGGATCAGGAGCAACTTACCAAGGAATCCTTGACTGCCTCTTCCAGCATCCATGGCAAGCTGTCATCCAGCCTCTGCTTGAAGAATAATGAAAAACTGATGGGCATATTGTTCTGAAACTGAACTCCTTAACTTTCTTAGGTCTCTGGTCTTTTCCCCTTCCACGCCTTATGAATTCATGCAATGTGAATCCCAAATTGTGTTCTAATGAATGATCAAATAACATACTCTTAGTACCAGGAGACTTCAAGGAATGGAAATGAAATTAGCCAGAAAAAGATATCATAGAAAAGGAGGACATCAGTGGGCTTTGAAAAATGGGCAGAACTTAGGATGCAGAGAGGAAAGAGACGGATTCTAGGCAGGTCGATTTTTGGAGCAGAAGTTCCAGGGCAAAAAAAAAGAAGATGCATTCAGGAGAAAATACTACAAAGATGAGCCTTAGCACAGATGTTTCATAAATGTGAATACCCTCAAAAATATGTCAAAATAGTTTGGATTTGTTGATGTAGACAGTAAGTTGCTATAGTAAGTTCTTGAATAAAATTAGCATTTAGAAGGTGAGGGAAGCATGCTGAAAGTAGTATTTTTAGGAAGACCAACTTAACGGTAGTGGACATAATAGAGGATTTACAGAAAAACTGGAGGCAGAAACACCATTTAAGAGTCTTTCTAACTGGAAAAGCAATAAGGATGAAATTAGTGTAAACACTTGGTAAACAATTTGGCATTACCTCGTAAAGTGGCATGGCCCAGTGATTCTGCTCCTTGGTATGGTCCCTAGAGAAACATCACATATGCACCAGAAAATATGTATATGAATGTTGCAGCAGTATTATTTGTATCAGTAAAATCCTGGAAACCTCTCAAATATTCATTAACGGTAGAATTAATGCATTTTAGCATATTCATACATAACAATGAAAATGAGTGAACAATAGTTCCATTAACATGTAAGTACCACCAAAACATATTGTTGGCTGGAAAAAATAATACACAAGAAAATTTTATATATTATCTTGTTGATTATTATATATATGTATATATTTATATATCAATATGCATGTACATAAATTCTCTTGTAAAATTTTATATATTATCTTGTTTATTACATGCACACATATTTATTTTTTTAATATATAGTTGTATGTGTATACATGTATATTTTGTCTTGTGCATTGTTTGTGAATTTTTACAAATTTCACAAAACATATAAAAAATAAATTTTTGTTTAGGAATGCATAAAAATGTAGAAAACATATAAAGAACAGTAGGAGAATGATAATAATATTCAGGTTATTATTTGCCTCTGGGGAAAGGAGTATAAGACTGAGGAGGGCCTTCCTGAGATTCTGGCAATAATATTTCTTAAACTGGCTATATATATCTGAGTTAATTTTGTTATTACTTAACAGTATAGGTATTTATTATTTATTTATTTATTATAAAGATTTTATTTATTTGTTTGACAGAGATCACAAGTAGGTAGAGCAGCAGGCAGAGAGAGGAGGAAGCAGGCTCCCTGATGAGCAGAGAGCCCGATGCGGGGCTTGATCCCAGGACCCCGAGATCATGACCTGAGCCGAAGGCAGAGGCTCAACCCACTGAGCCACCCAGGTGCCCCAATATTTTATACATCCTTCTGTAGGTGTGCTATATTTCACAAGCTGAAAAGTTGAAAACAAATAATAGGGATTTAATCTAGGGTGATCACAGTGAGCATACAAAGAATTACATGTGTGATGAGATTCGCTATTCATTTGCATGATTGCAAGAGTTAATTTTGTACTACTAACACTAGTGCAGAGGATAAACTATGCAAACCAACAGTGCAGTAGCACTATTACTTGAATTTGGAATGAATGAATAATAATTCTGAAAATCTGTCTGATTTTTTGACAAAGGGAAGATTGGTAGATGGGATAGAAGTCATGAACTGCCAAGGCATGCTCGGATGTAGTCATCCACTCTGAATTATGATGCAATAAGGCTCTTCAAACATGGGCTGCAACATGTTGGCCTTCCATTCTGCTCCTCTTCTGTCTCACCAATTGTGGATACCTACTGTTGATTCCCTGACTAGTTATAAAAGCTCTCTTTCACTTTTCTAAATTATTGAAAATATTCCAAAAATATTTATGAAGACATATGTCTCCCTATGATTTTGTGATTTACAATAAGAAATATATATTTCTGTCTTTCAGATGAACAAAATACATTTCTCATATTCTCATATGTGGACGTCTTTATCCACAATCTTCATGCACAGTTCCTGCCTCATAGTTTCCCAAACCCTCAGAATTTCCTGAGCCATAAAAGCAATGAGAGCATCTTTTGTTATAATATTTGATCTCTTGTCTTCAGTTCCTGAAAATGCTTCAAACCCTTAAAGGTGAAATGGGTGTCTTGTTACTTGTAACAAGCCCCTTTTTACCACAACTGGATTTATGTTAATTCAGTGATTTTTGGAAAGCTCCTCAGGACAGGGGCTGGTTGCCAGGAGAGCCAACCGTGATTAGAGGGTTGGAACTTTCCATCCCACTGCTTGACTTCTAGGAGGGGAGAAGGGGTAGAGATTGAATAAATCACCAATGACCAATTAGTTAAATTAATCATGTCTATGTAATGAAGCCTCCATAAAAACCCAAAAGGAGGAGGGTTCAGAGAGCCTCCTGTTTGGGGAACCAGAATGTTTCCTTGTGCTACCATGCCAGGCCCCAAGCTCCACAAGGACAGAAGCTCCTTTGTTTGGGATTCACCCTATGTGCAAGCTGTTGATTTGTATTCTTTAATATCCTTTGTAATAAATCAGTAATCTGGTCATTGGGTTTCCTGAGTTCTTGCAAATTAAGTGAATGTAAGTTGAGTCACTGGAACCTCTGGTTTGTAGCCAGTTGGTCAGAAGCACAGGTAACAATCTGGGCTTTTGACTGGCATCCGAAGTGGAGGATGGTCTTGTGAGAATGAACCCTTTGTTTTTTCGAATTTGATGCTACCTCCAGGTAGATAGTGTCAGAATTGAGTTGAACTAGGTTGATGCCTCCTGAGAATTGCTTGTTGGTATAGGGAAGACTCCACATACACAAGTTAGATCTGGGGTCCAGGAACCTAATATACTCCCTTCCTTTTATCTGACTTTCTTCATCCAATAATTATTCAAACTAAATGTCAATTCCATATGAGGTACTGAGAGCCAAAGGTAAAGAGGCATGGGTCTTAGTTTTCATTCAAGATATAATGGATATATTGCTTTTCAGTTATTGTTGTAATAAATTACCACAGACTTAGCAACTTGCAACAGAAAATTACTGTTGTCTTACAGTTTCATAGGTCAGAAATCCAAAGTGGATCTTGTTAAGCCACAATCAAAGTGTGGCAAGGCTGAGTTCCTTTTTTGAGGGTTTAGGGGAGTATCCATATTCTTGCTTATCTAGGTTACTGACAGACCTCAGTTTCTTGGGGCTGTAGGACGGGGGATCTTATATCCTTGCTGGCTATTGGTCAAGGCTCATTCTCAGTTTCTAAACCATGTGCATTCTCTGACTTATAACCCTCTTTATCTTCAAAGTCGGAAATGGCAGTGAAGTCTTTGTCATGGCATATCTCTCTGGCCTCTTCTTCCATCATGGAATCTCTGTCCAACTCTCTTGTCTTCCTCATCTGCTTGAAGGACTCATGTGATTAGACTAGGCCAACCCAGAAACCCCAGGAAAATCTCCCCATCTTAATTTCATCTGTAAAGTCTCTTGCCACGTAAGGAAACATTTATCATAGCCTCCAGGGGTTTAGGGTGTGGACATCTTTGTTATCTTACATTATCCTACCGACTATAATGGATTTTTAAAAAATTATAAAATAAAAACCCAAAGCCACATACTTATTAATGTATAGCCATGGAGTGGTGATTATTGGTGCATCCATGGTAAGAAAGGATAGGAATGATCATTTGATTTAGTACATTTTTCTAATTTCTTTTTTATGGGAAGACAGAATGACGCAATAAGCGAGGGGCATGGTGCCTGACACACGGTCAGCCTTCAACAAATAGGAGATCTCTTGAGACCCAAACGCTGTCAGTAATTCTACCCTCAGATGCCTTCCCTTTCATACTCAAACAGCCAATCCTCCACCTTGCTGGGCTGACAGGAAGGGCTGCCTTTGACTATGTTTCCCTTCCCAGGTAATTTAAGGGTCATTCAGTATTCCACAATCAGTTCTCAGATTCCTCCCTGCCTCTCCCTCTGCACGGCTACCCCCCTGGGTTTGCTCTGCAGGTCACACCACAGTCATTTCCCTGTTCCTGCAGGTGTTCCAGATGTCTCTTAGAGCTCTTTCCTAAGCATTAACCCCTATCTTTCCCTTCATTCTCCAAACTCGGCAAAGTTAGGAGATGAGAAAATGGGTACATTAGACAGGGAAACTCATAATTTGATCCATTACCTGTACCCCTACACGACCATCCCCAACCAACCATCTCCCTTTGGTTACTCTGCTTCTGGGACCAAAGTGGCTGCCACTGACCAGCGTAGGTGTTGACCAGTCTCTGCCTATCTGCTTCCGGTATTCAGGCATGCACTGTCTCAACTATCTTTTCCTGAGGAGGTTCTGGCCTTAATCTCAGGAAAGTAGAATACCCACGGACGCCACCTCCCAACAGAAAACCCTTCCACAGAGGGCCACAGCAGAGTATCTGGCTGCCTCACCCTCAAGAAAACGCTGGCATTTTAAACTGTTTTTTTTAGTCGTCAATATTTCAGAAATAAAGGGGTCTAATTCCAAAGCACTTCCTTCAGTGAATTTTTATGCTTTTTTTTTTTTTTTTCTTCATGGAATAATCTCATGTTATTTTTGAGGGAAACTTAGAGTCTGGGCCAACTCCTCACTATGTGTAGGGAGAAGCCCCAGAGAGGAGAAGTGATGTGCACGTCACAGAATTCAGTAGCGGTAAGTGCACAATAATGAGAACCAGGTATTCTGACTTCCTGTACGCTATTTTGAAAAGCTTTCTTTTTTTTCCTGTTCACGATAAAAACAAAAAAATTAACACCCTTATGCAGTTTTCTTCCTGTTAAATAGGACTGGAAAATCTATGTCATTGTTCACATGTTGAAGGACATTTCTTATTGAAACCAGATCTCCAATACCATCTCACTAAGAACCTAAAACAGATGCAAATTTACAGGTGTAAAATGAAAAGAAAGTACAAATGTGAGAAAGAAAACTATTCATGTAGCAAGTATACTTCATTTTCAGTTTTCAAGTTACTGAAAAGAAACAGAATGCTTTAACAAAGGATACAGATTATGCCTTTTGAAAATAACATTGATCTTTTTCCAACAATGAATGTATTACATGCTTATTTTGAAAAGTCCAGAAAAGCACAATACACCCTTTTGTAATTCAACAAAATTGAGATCATATACTCAGATATTTTCAAAGAATCTCTCCAGTCCTTGTGATTTCATTTACATGTACTAATAACCCTCTGTACACTTTCTACTTGAAAAATATATGGGACTCCCACTTTTTATCAGGACATTGAATTAGTCCATTTGGTGAGGAATCAACTGAATTTCTTATGTAAAATAATCTAAGCTTGTGTGGCACAGTGTTGGAATCATTGATTTCCAGAAATTACTGTGACTCAGTGGTTATTCTAGTCTTCATCTCTACAATATCCCTTTTATGTACTGCTAGTAACCATTCCAGATAAGGCAGTGAAGAAACTTCGATTTGACTTGAAGTCTCTCCTGCCCAATCAAATACTACTAGTTTATTCAACTTCCCCAATATATCAATTGCATATCAACTGATTTCCTTCCTACATACCTTTATTCTGCCTTGCTTTCCCTTATCCCAGCATTCTGAATTATATGGGGAAAGTTTTTATGGCTTCAATGTGATATTGTTTATAAAACCCACCATGTATTTTTTTTCTGGTTAAATAAATTATTTTTATTCCATAGGCATATTCAAAATATGAACTACTTATGTGAGATTGCTGGCAGCATTTTATTTATTTTTAAAAGATTTTATTTATTTATTTATTTATTTATTTGTCAGAGAGAGATAGAGCACAAGCAGGCAAAGTGGCAGGCAGAGCGAGAAAGAGAGAGAAGCAGGCTCCCCATCAAGCAAGGAGCCCAATACAGGACTCAATCCCAGGACCCTTGGGATCGTAATGTGAGCCAAAGACAGGGGCTTAACCGACTGAGCCACCCAGGTGTCGCTACTGGCAGCATTTTAACACTCCCTTTTCAGAATCAAATATTTCATTCTTCCTTAGTGCTGAATCTATATAAAATTGATGATCCTGGTTGTCCTTGTTTCTAAACTTTGGGTTTTATAGAAAGAATTAATTATAGTATGTATCTGTTTTTTAACAGATTAAATTGGGCAAAGGTTTAATAGCTCAAGGGGATTACTTGTGGGAATTTAAGACTTATAAGATTCAATTTCCCCCAACACTATTTTCCTACAGTGATCTATGGTTCTGATTCCAGTAACAAACTCACCAAAACCAGGGTAGGTCATGAACTTTCATTGTGAGCCAGCCTTGCCATCTTTGCAAGAAAGGTAGAAAAGAACATAATTTCGTAAGGAAAACTTACCTTGTCAAACCAAATTAACAACTTACATGTCAAAAAGGGGGAGGAACTGCACCTAACCAGTGGCTCAGTTCATAGTAAATAGTTGATCAAAAAAGAGTGGTTTTCTTTTTATTTGCTAGGTGTTTACACTCTATCAATGGCTTGTTTTGACTGCAAATAAAAACCACTTAGAGAATTAAAAGAACACCTGTCCCCAGGCTCCACCCCCAGAAAGTCTTGATTATGTGGCCTCAGGCTGGGTTGAGGCATCAGGATTTTTATTTTTATTTGTTTTATTTTAAATTAATTTTTAATTAATTAATTTGTCAGTGAGAGAGAGCGCTGGTGCACAAGCAGGGGGCGTGGCAGGCAGAGAGAGAAGCAGGTTCCCTGCTGAGCAAGAACCTGACATAGTGACATGGGGCTCCATCCCAGGACCCCCCAGGATCATGACCTGAGGGGAAGGTGGATGCTTAACTGACTGAGCCACCCCGGGGTTCCGAGACATCAGGATTTTTTTAAAGTTCCCTATGTAACTTTAATGAGCACTCAGGACTGAAAATCCCTATATCTAGCCGTAAGACTGAAATGTATTTTTCTCCTCCGAATAAAGACATTGTATGAAATTAGAGGGACCAGTTCCTGGGGAATGTGGGATATATGAATCATAATTAGGCCCTCTAAGTGTCAACCACAGCCTGGGCAGGGAACACCTGTGGAGCCAAGGATTAGAAATGAATGATGCCCTTTGTACTGCAATGATAATACATTCTACTCTCTGGGAAGTTATTAAGATATTCCTCTTAAGAATTTTTTAAAAACTTATTTTAAAGAGTCACATGTAATAGGAGGTATTCAAGAAGGCTCTGTGTACTTAACCTGGCAGGGCTTTCTGCAAAATATTTTGGTATTTTATTTATGAATGAATCATGCAGTGAAGGAGGGGAGAATGGGAGTTTGCTAGAGAAACAAAAAGGACAAAGAGGTTTCACATTTGCATTACATCAGGGAAGTTTGACTTGGCCTAACTATCTCTTATTGCACTTTTCAAATCTTGAGGTCTATTTGATGCATAAATTTCATAAAAATCTAGCCTCATTTAAATGATAATGTATGTCCTTAGAATGCCATTTCCAGTCTTGTTCTTCTGCACACTCCTGGAGCTGATCAGAGTGTTGTGATCCGTTTGTTTTCAAAGGAAACTGTGTTCACCTTCTCTCTACAGGGGTTAGTAGAGGAAGATGAGAAAATAGTTCCATAGTGTTTCTGTTGGTTAATGGGGAAAATTGTTCCTCCTTCATATATCATGATAGGTAATTGAATTAGTACTCCAGTAGGAAAGGGTTTGCTATTTCATACTCCTATAGTTTTTTCTTAACACCATGAAATTAAAGACATGCCAGCATGAAGCTGCATATTCCTGATCACTTTCAAATAAGCAATGCAGTATATTATTTCTTTTATGTGTTTTTATAGCACATGCTGTGCAAGATAATTGACTCCATGACAGATGTCTGTATTTCAGAGGAAAATTTATTTGTGAAAGAACACTCATATATTACTTTAACATGACTCTATTCATTACGTGGTCCACAAGGTCCTTTTTGATGACTTGTAAATTGAAATTAATATTTCCTCTTACCATTCTGCATATGCATAAGCAAATTTCACTGTTTGATATAACCAATTTGAATCTTATTCTATTATTGAATGTAACCTTCTGTTCTCAATCAAGGCTGAGTGCCCTTAGATCCAACCTGAAGTGCTGCAGAATGTGGAAGGATATAGTTTTCTTTCTTTTCAGTGAAGTGCATAGGCCTGCACGTTCCCTATTCATCCAGGGTAAGTTCTGTCCATTGGACCCGTCTTTACAATGAAACAACTGTCAGAAAGCTCTAAAAGAGTATAGGAAAGGGGCACCTGGGTGGCTCAATGGGTTAAAGCCTCTGCCTTCGGCTCAGGTCATGATCCCAGGGTCCTGGGATGGAGTCCAGTGTCAGGCTCTCTGCTCAGCAGGGAACCTGCTTCCTCCTCTCTCTGCCTGCTTCTCTATGTACTTGTGATCTCTCTCTCTGTCAAATAAATAAAATCTTAAAAAAAAAAAAGTATAGGAAAGATTCTCCATGGATCTCCCTTTACTCTGTCACTTCTGCTCAAAATGTCACTCTTTTCCAAGACAAACACTAGTAGGCTACAACATGTGAAATCCCTAACTCTTTTGTGTGACGTGAATTGGCTTGGAAACCGACAATATCAGGTGGATGAGGCTGCTATGAAGGCAAATTGAAAATAAGGGAGGAACCATGAGAGACTATGGACTCTAAAAAACAATCTGAGGAGTTTGAAGTGTCGGGGGGGGGG